>NC_057867.1:21660374-21734319 GCF_019393635.1 Dromiciops gliroides | reverse complement strand
ACAATCATATACCACAGCTTCTTCTGTCATTCTTCAATTGATGGATATTCCCTTGATGCTCAATTCTTAACCACCACAAAGAGTTGAAGTCATAAAAATGAGTCTTCCTGACTTCAGGCCTGGCAGTCTATCGACTTCACCACCTAGCTGCCCTGGAGAGAGATTAGGGTTAGATGAAAAGATAGGAGATTCATCTGTATAGAGATGATAACTGAATCCATAGATCTTGATGCAATTAACAAATAAATAGAATATAAGGAGAAGAGAATAGTGGTCTGGGGCAGCTGCTTGTAAAACAATCACCATTAGTGGGTATGACCTGGACAAAAATTGAGTAAAGGAGATAGAGAGGGAGGGGTCAGCTAGGTAGTTGGAGAACCAGGAGAGAGCATTTTCAGGAAAACTAGGAAGGAAGAGAATATCAAAAGGAAGAAGGTGACAGACAGTGTCAGTGGGTCGCCTACTGTACGGTGTTAAACTGTATTTCCCCCTCGTATTTCTTGGTCACCTTTTCTGTTGCCCCCATTTTGGGCATTTGTGCATGTCCATCTCTGGTCATGGACTTGATTTGTCTTTCTTTGTAGAGATTTGTCTCTGGTGAATTACAGCTTCTCTAGTTCCATTCTGCTTCCCAGGATGCATCAGCTACTTGCTATGCTACTGGGCTTGGCTGACATGTGCAGGATGCTTTTTTTCCCTCCCTCCTCTCACTATTGTTAGTTCAAGACCCTTTTGATGCACGTGCAAGACTCCAGTTAAATATACAAAACCTTTGTTAGTAAGGTCAGTGTCTTAAGGAGACTATTTCTATCCTGTGAAGACTTGGGTAAGAATCAGATATTGATCCTGAAACTATATCTCTGACAAGGGGCCAACCGGGTTTTTTTTAAAGTGTCCCTCATACTGGGGACAGCTGGCTGGCTCAGTGGAGAGAGTCCCAGGCCTGTAGTCAGGATGACCTGTGTGCAAATGGGACCTGAGACACTCATTAGCTAGGTGATCCCGGCAAAGTCACTTAACCTCCATTTACCTCCACTCCTTCATTTGTGAAATGGGGAAAAATGATAGTAACTATCTCCCAGGTTGTTGGAAGGATCAAATGAGGCAATAATTGTAAAGTGCTTAGAATATTGTCTGCCACAAAGTAAGTGTATACTCTGTCTCTATCTGTTTGTCTTTCTGTCTCTCTGTTAGCTATTTACTAGGCTCACCATCTCCCAACTCTGGGCATTTAAAAAATGTTTCTGTTGATATTTTCTGTATCTATCATAGTCATTCCATATATTCCTCCCCATCCTCCAGAGCCTTCCCACATGACGTATGGTGTTTTTAATAGAGAAAAAAGTCTGCACATTGAGAAAGCATGCACAACATAACACTTCTTGATCTTCCACCTCCCCAGAGGGATAGGTTTGGGGTGTTTTCTCATCTCTTCATTTGAGTCCTGTTTGATCTTTATAATTTTGTTACATGTACTTTTGATTTGGGGGTGGTGGTCATTTTTTTCACTTTTGTTGTATATTGAACTAAGCTGGGCCTTAAATCAGAAAGTCAGATCTTGAAGAGACATGAGAAAATGTATCGACCAAGGTGGAAGGGGCCTTTAGAACATGGACTATTAGCCCTGGAAATGAACCAAGCACATAGAATGTGGGACATCAGACCTGGGAGGGACATTAGAGTATCAAGTTCGAGGCTGTAGATCATCGAATTTAAGAACCAGAAACATCCTGAGAGGGGAAAGGTTTGGAGAATAAGCATTTTTATAGTATCCCTTATGTTCCAAGCATTGTGATAGGCACTTTCCAGATACTATCTCATCAGACATTCACAACAACCCTGTAAGGTATATGCTGTTATTATCCCATTTTACAATTGAGGAAACTGAGGCCAACACAGGGGCAAAGACTTGCTCAGGGTCACACAGCTAGTAAGTGCCTGAGGCCACATTAGAACTCAGTCTTCCTGACTCCAGGCCTAGAACTCCATCCATTGAGGCACCTGTTTGCAGAACGTGGACTGTTCAAAGCTGTAAGAGAATGGAGAGAATCCAACATAGAGCTGAAGGTGCCTTAGAATATAAAAGTTGGCAGAGACTTTAGAGATAATCTCTGGCAAAATGCTCATGTTCTTGACAAGAAGACCCCAAAGAAGGATATGACTTGCTTGGTAACCACTTCCCAAATTACTGGAAGCTCAGAGATTCAATCCCATGTCTTTATGCCAAGTGCAGTACTCTTTCTTTTTTTTAAATGATTATTACTTCTTTTTTTCCAATCATAATAGTATTTTATTTTTTCCGTTTTGTGCAAAGATAGTTTTCAACATTGTTTTTTATACAATTTTGAGTTCAAAATTTTTCTCCCAGGGGCATCTAGGTGGTACAGTGGATAAAGCACTGGCCCTGAATTCAGGAGTACCTGAGTTCAAATCCGGCCTCAGACACTTGACACTTACTAGCTGTGTGACCCTGGGCAAGTCACTTAACCCCCATTGCCTCGCAAAAAAAAAAAAAAATTTCTCCCTCCCTGCCTTCCCTCCCCAATAGAGAAAGCAATGTGATATAGGTTATCTGTGTTCAGTCACATTAAACATATTTCTGCATTAGTTTTCTTGTGAAAGAGGAATCAGAACTAAAAGAAAAAACCTCAGGAAAAAAAGGTACAAATAATATGGTTCAATCTGCATTCAGATTCTACAGGGATTCTCCCTCCCCCCCCCATGTAGAAAGCATTTTTCATTATTTCTAATTTTCATGTGTGATGTTTAAAATCTAATGGGGGGGGGCAGAGATGGCCCCTGGAGCTATTCCACTTGGAGTGGGGTTGGGGCTGGGGCTGGGGCTGTGGCTGGTGCTGGAGCAGACTGAGGCCCAGCAGCAGCAGCCTCAGATACAGCAGCAGCATCAAACACAGCAGCAGCCTCAGGCGCAGCAGAAGCAGCAACAGCAGGGGCAGGCCGAGGGGGTGGGGCCCAAAGTCCCTCCAACATTCTGGTACAAGTTCCCAAATCGGGAGCCAGGAGGAGAGTTCTCCTGCGAAGGCAATGGTCCTCAACATGATCACTACAGTACTTACACTAAAAGCAACGTGGTAGATGGTGTGTGCTGCCTCCCAGTTGCAAAGGGGATTGAGGCCACTGGGCAGAGGGATGATTTCCGTTTCAACATTGCAGACCATCAAGCTATACGTTATTCACAAATCCTCCCACACCTCTGGTTAGGAAGCTGCCCTCACCAGTTGGAGCATGTAACTATCAAAATGAAGCATGAATTAAGGGTGACAGCAGTAATGAATTTTCAGACCAAATGGGATATTATGCAGAATTCATCAGGCTGCAATCGCTACCCAGAGCCCATGAGCCCAGACACCATGATCAGGCTCTATGAAGAAGAAGGAATTCAGTACCTATGGTTGCCTACACCAGAGCTGAGTACTGAAGGTACAGTGCAGATGTTGCCCAAGGTTGTCTGTCTCCTCCATGGCCTACTTCAGAAAGGTCACATCATCTATATACACTTCACCGCTGGTGTTATAAGATCCCTGGCTGCTGTGTGTGGCTGGCTCAAATATGTGATGGGCTGGAATCTGAGGAAGGTGCAGTACTTCCTCATGGTCAAAAGGCCTGCTGCATATATCGATGAAGAGGCACTGTCACGAGCAGAAGATTTCTATCAGAGATTAGGGAAGGTTCATCTGGCTTTAAGTAATCCTAATGTGTAAAACCACCAGCTTTTCCCTAAAAGCTCCTGTCAGATAATCATAAGATGATTTGAAGACAGAATCTTGTTAAACAGTATTGTGGTGTGCTTTGTTAGTACTATTTAAAGGTATTATTATTATTATTAGTCTAGCATGGTCATTTAGTCTTCGTTTTGGTTTAGAAATCTATTTTCTCTGGAGCCCTTCCAAAGAATGTAATGAATTGCACAAGAAAGAGCAGAAGTTCTCTAGACTCTGCCTTCTTAGTCTCATGTGGTACAATAAGGTAACAAACACCATTGACAACACCTGCAGTCAGGCTCCTCCTTTTGGTTGACTTACCCACAGGTGGTTTTATTAAAAATTCATGACTACCTACCTTTCAGATCTTAGGAAAGGAGAACAGTTTATGACCAAACAATACTTAGAGAATATTATGAAATGCAAAATGGATGATTTTGATTACATTAAATTAAAAAGTTTTTGTACTAACAGAAGTAATTTATCCAAAATTAGAAAGGATGCAGAAAGCTGGGAAACAATTTTTATGGCCAGTACTTCTGATAAAGGCCTCATTTCTAAAATATATAGGGAACTAAATCAAATTTATAAGAATCCAAGTCATAATCCAATTGAGAAATGGTCAAAGGATAGGAACAGGCAGTTTTCTGATGAAGAAATCAAAACTATCTATTCCCATGTGAAAAAATGTTCTAAATCACTATTGATTAGAGAGAGATGCAAATTACAACTCTGAGGCACCCCTTGACACCTATCAGATTGGATAGTATGACAAAAAAGAAAAATAAATGTTGGAGAAGCTGTGGAAAAATTGGAAAACTAATGCATTGTTGGTGGAGCTGTAACCTGATCCAACCATTCTGGAAAGCAATTTGAAATTATGCCCAAAGGGCTATAAAGATGTGCATACCTTTTGACCCAGAAATACCACTTTTGGGTCTTTTTCCCAAGGAGATTATGAAAAAGGGAAAAGGACCCACATTTACAAAAATATTTATAGCTGCTCTTATTGTGGTGGCCAGGAATTGGAAATTGAAGGGTTGCCCATCAATTGGGGAATGGCTGAACAAGTTGTGGCATATGAAGGTAATGGAATTCTATTGTGCTGTAAGAAACGATGAGAAGAAGAATTTCAGAGAAATCTTGAAGGACTTGCATGGGCTGATGATGAGTGAGATGAGCAGAACCAGAAGAACATTATACACAGTATCATCAAGATTGCATGTTGATCAATTGTGATAGACTAGATAATTCTCACCAATACAATGGGACAAGAAATTTCCAAAGGACTCATGATGGAAAAGGCACTCCAAATCCAGAAAACAAAGAACTGTGGAATATGGATGCTCATTGAACCATACTATTTCTTTTGGTTTTGGTGCTGTTGTTTTTCTATTTTGAGGTTTTTCCTTATTGCTCTAGTTCTCTTATAACATGACTAATACAGAAATATGTTTAATGTTATTATATATATATATATATATGTATGTATGTGTGTGTGTGTGTGTGTGTGTATGGAATATGGACGCTTATTGGACCATACTATCTCTATTTTTTTGTTTTTCTTTCTTTTGTGAGGTTTTTCTTTTTTGCTCTGATCCTTCTTGCACAGCATGACTAATGTAGAAATATGTTTATTGTGATTGTACATATATAACTGATATCGGATTGCTAGCTGTGTTCGGGAGGGCATGGGGGGGGGAGGGAGGGAGAAAAAATTGAAACCAGAAATCTTATAAAAACAAATGTTGGGGTCAGCTAAGTGGCACAGTGGATAAAGCACTTGCCCTGGATTCAGGAGGACCTGAGTTCAAATCCAGCCTCAGACACTTGACACATACTAGCTGTGCGATCCTGGGCAACTCACTTAACCCTCATTCCCCTGCAAAAAAAAATTAAATTAAATTAAAATTAAAAAAAAAACACCGGATGTTGCAGAGTATCTCTACATATAATTGAAAAATAATAAAATAATTTCATGGAGGAAAAAAAGAAAAAAATATAAAGTAACCAAATCAAAAGAACACCAAGTGGAGATCTTTAGGAACGAAACATTTAGAACATCCAATGAAACAATTTTTTAAGTTGTATTGGAGGGGGAATAGAACTTTTTAGACCACAACTTATAAAGAAGTAATCATGAAAAGTACTTGGCATTACTTTTTTAAAAAGTAGATCAGTATAAAAGACTACAAAAGGAACAATTGGACACAGTGGCATGACCCAGTGTTTGATAAAACACAAAACATAAATTACCTGGGGAAAATGGAACACATTCTGACAGAAATTAGGTCTAAAACATATTACAATACAATAAATCCAAAATGGATATGTAACTTAATTATTAGAGGTCCTACCATAAGAAAGTTAGGAGAAAAGCTCATGCTGGTACCTGTTTAAACTATGGCTAGGTGGTGAATTGTGAAACAAACAAGGGTGAAACGCAATAACTAAAGACAAAATTGGAAATCTTGATTATATGAAATTTAAATACTTTTGTATGAAGAAAATTAATAAACTAGGATAAGAAGGAAAGTAGTTGACTTGGGAAAATAATCTTTCCATCAAATAATCCTGATAAGGGCCTGACATCCAAGATATTTACGAACTAACAGAAGAAGAATGACAAACTCTTTAAGAACCATGTGAATCACAAGATCATGGTACCATAGAGTCAGAACTGAAAGGAACCTGAGTAGTCATCCAGGCAAACTCTTAATTCCACAGATGAGGAAACTGAGGTCCACGGGGGTTAAGTGACTTGCCCAAGGTCACACAGCTAATGTATCTGGTTCAGGATCCAAAAACGTCTTCCTGACCTGACCCCTAAACCCCCCTCACCCCCCATTAGAATGTGAGTTCCTTGAAGGCAGACGCTGTTTTGTCCTTTTTTGTACCCTCAACATGTCACTTGACGTATGGTACTTAATACTTATTGATTTGACTCTAAGTCCAAGGCTCTATCCACTATGCCCTATTGCCTTTCGTTGATCAAAGTCACAAAAAGAGAAATGCAAATCAAAACAGTTCTATTCACTTCACATCTGGTACAATGGCAAAGATGGGAATAGTCAACATTGCAGGAGTTGTGGAAAGAGTAGCACACAATGGGATTGTGTGAATAGAGTAACTAGAATGTCTCTACCTTTAGACAGAGATTGTACTAGGAGGACAGTGATTAAAAAAAGTGCGTTGCATATATACCAAAACATGGCAAGATATCTGAAGTGATGCAGTGAAATAACCTCAACTAGAGAAATAACATATACTTTGACAAGGAAACAATCAAAACGGAATTCTATGAAAATCATAAGATAGTGAAAAACATTTCACTACGTCCCAGACAAGCACAGACTCCACAAAAATACCTCAGTAGAGCTCTAAAAATGTACCATAAGAAAACCAGCGAGAAGCAAAAATTCTTCCTAGAGTTCAGGACTAAAACAAAAACAGCACAAAGCTCCCATAGTCCTGGGGAAGTCCTAAACAGAGAAAAGGCTGGGTAGGGAAAGGATGATCCCAGTGCCCTAGCCACATCAGTAGACCAGTATCCAACAGGAGGTGACCTAGGGGTAGGAGATAGAAAACAGAGTATCTAGGAAGGAACTAGTGGCAAGGAAAATTAATTCCTCAGGACAGGTAAACCTAACCCAAGAACTGAACTCCCAGAAAATGAAATATGCCAAACAGAAAATGATTCTAAAGCGAAAAGAAATATTAAAGAAAAATCAAAAGCTTGAAAAAAGGAAACGTTTATCAGAATAACTGACTTGAAAAACAAGTTGAGGAGAGGTGATCTAAGAATCTTACTATATGAAAATCACAACAATAACAATAACAGAAGTTTGAGTTCCATATTTCAACAACTCATAAATGAAAACTGTCCAACACTCTTAGAATCAGGGAGCAAAATAAAATATAGGAATAACATAGCAGTTGCCTCCTGAAAGGAACCCCGAAATGAAAATTTCCAGGAAATGGATTTAAGTGAGGGAAGGCCGTGAAAGGTTGTCAACTTCACTCTCTCCTCCAGAGCCATCTGGGTGCACTGGCAAGATCTATATCAGAACGACTGGAGATGGCCCTGGATGTCTGAAGTAACTGGGGTTAAGTAACTTATCCAGGGTCACACAGATAGTAAGCATCTGAGGTGAGATTTGAACTCTCAACTTCAGGGTCAGTGCCCTCTCCCCTGCACCACCTTGCTGCCCACAAAATGGAAATGTAAGCAACAAGAGAAACATAGGAGAGTATTTAATAGATTTAAATATATTTAATCAAGTGTAAGGCACTATGTAAGGTTGAATTGCTTACCTTTTAAAGGGGGAGAAGCAACGAGTGTCCTCTGAGAATTGGAAGGTCTTTAAAGGTTACAGAGACAGTTTCCAAAGACAGGCAAAGGTCTGAGGGGCTTTTGGGTAAGGAAATGGGAAGAATAGGAGACGATGCTGGGGACGAAAGAAAGAAGAAGTGGAGAGAAATCATTATTTCCCATGAAATGAATGAACTTCACGTTTATCTGAACAAAAGGTGGACAGAGGGAGGGAGGAAGGATACGCAACAGGGAACAAAGCAGGGACAGAGAGAGGACTTGGGGTGTTAAGGGAGGAGTAATAAAGAAACTCTCTTTGAAGGCGGAGGGAGGGAGGGACAGAGAGAAAAGAAACCTGGGACAGGAGGCAAGGCACGGGAAGAAGAAGAGGGACAACGAAGGGAACTTCCCTTCCTTGGTAAAGTGGGAGGAGGAGGAGGAGGAGGAGGAGGTTAAAGAGAGGAAAACTAGGAGAGGACAATCAGGCGGCCCCTCTGCACTGGCTGCCTGGCCACCAGCTGCTCCCAAAGTGACCACACCTGTACCCCCTCCCCCGCGGTGATTTGGCTGCAGGTGCAAGATCCCTGAGTGCCCTTTTCCCCTTACCCAGGCGCAAGCACATGCCGACCAGAAGGATGGAGGGACATGCAGTTAGCAATAGTACCTGTGAAAAGCAATTTGAAGTGAGTTTGTCTAACTTGCCTCATTTCACAAACACATAGAGAACTGAGGCAAATTTGTTGAAATAAGATCCATTCCCAATTGATAGATGATCAAAAAATATCAAGTTTCCAGATGAAATAATCAAAGCTACCTATAGCCATATGGAAAAGATGCTGTAACTCACTCAAAAAAAATCTGGGGTACTACCTCATATCTAATGGATGGAATAATAGAAAACCAGAGGGAAATGACAAATGTAGGGGATATGGGGAAAAGAGACATTAATGCACTCTTGGTGAAGTTATAAACGGATTCAAACATTCTGTAGAGCAATTTGGAACTATGGCCAAAGGGCTGTAAAACCATGCATACTCGTTGACCTAGTGATAGCACTACTAGGTTGGTACCCAAAAAGGAATTTAAAAAAGTTGAATTCACAATTGAGGAGATGCCCATCAAGTGGGAAATGGCTGAACAAACTGGGGATGAGATTATGATGGAACACCATTGTTCTATAAGAAATGATGAGTGGGGTGGCTAGATAGCACAGTGGATAGAGCACGGGCCCTGGATTCAGGAGTACCTGAGTTCAAATCCGGCCTCTGACACTTGACAATTACTAGCTGTGTGACCTTGGGAAAGTCACTTAACCCCCATTGCCCCGAAAAAAAAAAGAAATGATGATAAGGATGCTATCAGAACAATCTAGAAAGACTTACATGAGGTGATGCAAAAGACATGTACTGTATACAAAATAACATCGACATTGTAAGATGATCAGCTGTGAATGACTTAGCTATTTTCAGCAAGACAATGATCCAAGACAATTCTGAAGGAATTATGAAAAAAGCAGTCCATCTCCAGAGAAAGAACTGATGGTGTCTGAATTCAGATTGAAGCAAAAAGTTTTTTTCTTTTTTTTTCTTGTTTTTTTTTCTCTTTTCTTTCACAACCTGACTAAGGTGGAAATGTTTTGCATGACTACACATGTATAACTCATATTGAATTGCTTACCTTCCTAAGGGGAATGGAGAGGGGGGGAGGAAGAGAAATTGGAACACAAAGGTTAAAAATTGTTCTTCACATAATTTGGGGAAAATAAAATTCTAGATATTGTCAAAAAAATATTTGCCCAAGTGTGCAGGGCTAATAAATACAACAATAACACAAAAAAAACCCTAAGAGTATTACAAAATCAGGTAATAAGTAAGGTTACAACTATAGTCATTGTCCTCAGTAATAGTGCTTGGATTCCAATCCAGCTTCTCTATTTCCAAATTATGAACCATGTTTACCATTGGTACCCCACTGTTATGTTCCATCTCTCTGACTTTCTGTTTATACCTCTCCCTCCTTCTTTTCCTCCTTCATTCTCTGTTTCTCTCTGTTAACCTCTCAATATCTCCCTGTCTCTCCAATTGTCTCTCTATCTCTTTCTCTGTCTCTCTTCCTCTCCCCTTTCTGGTACTGAGAAATTTATATGGTATATATCAGTTACCTCAGTTCCCTCTCTGCTCAGTCATTCCCCTAAGACCTTCCATGAGTCCATGGGATCATAGGACTCTAGATCAAAGCTGGAAGAGACTTCAGAGACTAAGTAGTTCCATCTTTCTCATTTTCCGGGGGGGGGGGGGACTGAAAACCACAGAAGTCAAGTAACTTGTCTGAGAGCACACAGTTACTAAGTGTATCAGGCAGCATTTGAACCTGTATTTTCCTGACTTCAAATTCAGGGCTGTAGCTACTAGGTAATGCTACTTTCTCTTCTCTCATCTCACTAGGCTATTCTCCTCTCTCTACAAGTTCTAAGTGTAAAAGGCACAAGGATGGATTTGGGTTTTTTGATGTTAAAGGAAAAATAACTGCTCCTAAATGGAAAGGGTCCATTACTAAGCACTCAGTAAATCCTTATTGGCATGAACCCAATTCTTTGGCTTCCTATCTACATAATACTCTATCCTGAAGGTGTCACTTCCTTTACCCCAGCTTTGCCTCAGGCTTGATGTGAGAGGTTTGAAAGGATTTATGAAGCAGCTTACTTTATGAGATAGGAACAGCTATAAAAATGACCACTTCAGCATGAAAAGTGATATAAATCCCCTGCAGGCATCCTATCATGGAAACATCTGAATCCAGTAATTCTCACTTAGGCATCAGAGGGACCTGTGGTGACATGGTAGCACTACTACCCTGTGGTTCTCTGGAAACCATTCTGACTACCAGAGTCTGATGGGGATTCAACATCTCCTTCTTACCCAGCTACACATATCTGAGGATTACCATAGGCATCAGTGCATCAAGTATTGGTGTCAAAGAGGAAAAATGGAGACTGTGTACAAAACTTGGGTCTGGGGTGATCACTTCCCAGAAAAGC
Organism: Dromiciops gliroides; assembly: GCF_019393635.1. Lineage (NCBI taxonomy): Eukaryota > Metazoa > Chordata > Mammalia > Microbiotheria > Microbiotheriidae > Dromiciops > Dromiciops gliroides. The sequence continues at coordinate 21,723,248 of NC_057867.1, read as the reverse complement.
TCCTTCTTTCTACAGCGACTGTGATATAGATACAGGATAATGAAACACATGGCACAGTTGCCCTTTGCTGCCAGGTGACCAGTCTCAAAAGACCAAAGAGCCATTGACAGGGAATGTACTATGATTAGAAAAGTGCTGATGTGAATTTCAGCATAGTAGTTGTTCTACCTTCCATATTCCAAAGTCTGACAGGAGACTGAAGAGGAAGCACCATCTTCAAGAACTCTGTGTATATGCAAAAGTTGCAATAATTGGCAAAAAATTCAAAGGCTCAAAGATTTGAGGAAACACTGAGCAAAAGATGGCTACAGAAAATCTGAGTGGTGTTAAGGGCTAAAATTCTAGCTAAACTGTCTAAAATATCCAATGAATGTTCACCAATATAAGCTTTAGCAAGAGTTAGACTTTTAAGCATTTATTTTTTTTTAATTTTTTTTTTAGTGAGGCAATTGGGGTTAAGTGACTTGCCCAGGGTCACACAGCTAGTAAGTGTTAAGTGTCTGAGGCTGGATTTGAACTCAGGTACTCCTGACTCCAGGGCCGGGGCTCTATCCACTGCGCCACCTAGCTGCCCCGACTTTTAAGCATTTATTAAGGAGAATAAGAATTTGGTAAAGAGAGAAGAAAAGGCCTAGATTCCTATCTATTAAAGGGAGAGCACATTTCTAGCTCCCTTCTCCACCAGCATCCCCAGGAAAAGAGTGAGAGGCAAAGTGCCTGGCTCCCCCTTCCTCCTCCCACCAGCAAACGTCACTTTCTGACACCAAAGAAAAGACTCATGGTCCTGCCCTCAAAGACCTTCCTTCATGGCGGAGCTTTTCTACAGTAAGTCTCCAGCAGGTGGCATCATTCCAATTATTACAGTCCCCCCTTTGTTTCCTCAAGAAATGGGGCATTTCCTCAATGAAACAGTCAAAAATAACAGAATATAATAACCTATGCTAACTAACAATATGCTAATAACAATATAGAAAAGGAAGAGAGGAAAGTTTTGTCCAGAGGGGCCATTTTTTGTCCTCATGAACCGACGCTTTGGCATTGGTCTTGCAAAGGGAGGGCCTCTGCAGAGAGTACATGTTACAGATGGTGTATATTATAACAGAAAGAGAAAAGAGAAAAAAAAAAACAACAACAAAACAAAACTGTTCATTTAAAGTCTCTCAAAGTCTTTTCTCAGATGTCCTCTAGGTGTAGTCATGGAATGGAAGTCTTTTCAGGGGTTGATGTGTGGATGCTGGTAATCAGCCAGGAAAATTTCCTACAAAATTGAGCTTAACATAACTTTAAAATAGCTTTGTGAATGATCAAATCAAACAAAAACATGTCAAGGGAATTCAGAATCTTAGTTGTTACACATGAAACATAATAAAACAAAAATTGAAACACTCTTTAAAATTAATATTACTATAGTCCCCCCTTATGGAGGGTAATTGAGAAGACAATTGCTGTGATATTAATTTTTAAAAATAATTTTTGTCTTTGTTTTATCACTTTTTGCATCATCTGCCTAATTATCCTCATGCCATTATGAGAAATTAAAAAATCCAATATAATTGGTAACAGATGTCAAGGCCAAATTCAACATTGTTATTTATCATGACACCTGAGATAATTATGGGGGTTACCATAAAAGAACAGAGAAATGATGGGATATGAATATTCCCACACTTGAGAAATATATACTGTCCATGCAGTATTCCAGACTTAAAATAGGTGGATGGAATATATGTCCATGCAACCGAACATATTGGAGGAAACTGAGTCAGACTTAATCAGATGCATGGGATTGAGATGTCCATGGCATCAGGCATATAGGAGGGGGCATAGAAGCCAGGTGTAGAATGAGATGGATGGGATGAATACAGTGGCACTCTTACCTTTGGCTACATTACAGGCCTGTATAAGAGCCACAAGTTCACCAGCCTGTGCACTAAAATGGGAAGGCAGAGAAGCTGCCCAGAGGGTGTCATAATCAGAAACTACAGCAGCTCCAGTAAAACGGGTTCCCTCTCTCATAAATGAAGAACCATCTGTATAGAGGACAAGATCAGGACATTATAAATTTTGCCTTGTTATAGTTGATCAGCTCACTCGGTGGGTGGAGGCCTTTCCCAGCCCCCGAGCCACAGCTGCTTTTGTTGCCAAAATTCTTCTTAAAGAGATAGTACCTCGTTTTGGCCCACCAGCCCACATCGATTCTGACAAAGGCACACATTTCACTGATTTGATTTTATCCCAAATCTACTCTTTCTTGGGAGTGACTCCAAAATTCCACATGCCCTACCATCCACAAAGTTCAGGCCAAGTTGAATGTATGAATAAAGAGCTTAAGAGTATGATTGGCAAATCATGTACTGAAACCCATTTGAAATGGCCTGATGTTCTACCATTGGCATTATTCTATCTACACAGTAGACCAAGAGGAGAACTTCATATATCTCCTTATGAAATGCTTTTTGGTCACCCTCCTATCCAAGCTAAAACTTTTCCCCCAGTTTATACATCACTCGTGGGAGGTGATACTTCTGTTGCCTCCTATATACAGGAATTACAGACCAGGCTACATGAACTCCATGAGGCAGGAGCTGTGGTCCAGGCAGGCCCATTAGACTTTTCATTGTACAGCCTCAACCCAGGAGATAAAATATATGTAAAGAATTTTCAGAGAACCAGTGGAACCCAACCTGCCTGGGAAGGACCTTTTCAGGTATTATTGACAACTCCTACTGCCATTAAGATTGGTGAAAAAGACTCATGGATTCATTGCTCTCATGTAAAGCCTGCACCATTTATAGGTGAAGAGATTTCAGATAGAGTGGGGAGGAAATGATACAATTGTAGCATTTGCTAAGCAGCATCAGTTGAATGAAAAGACCTGGAATTCACCACACCTTTAAGTTCTTTAAGAGCACAAAAGGGTGCTTAGCAAATCTTTTGCTTTTTATTTTTGGTTTTTGGTTTTGCTTTGTTTTTTGACTTTTGTTTCTTTTGCTTTTCTTTAAAACTAAACTAAGGGACTTTTCAAAGACATTTTAAGTATTGTGAGGCCATCGGACCTCAGAAGCTACCAGAATTCTTTTTTTTTACTCTTTCTTTTTGAGAGAGGGTTATTGAACCCTATTGCTTGATACCTCACTGAAAACATTGAATATTGAATCTTGCTAATTGAAGTCTTATTTCTTTTTGATGAATTAATCACCACTTTAAGTATCTGCTACTGTTATACTAGAGAATTCATGTATAAGATGATGTGGTCTATTTGCTAAAAGATTATGTAATAATGTCTAATATAATCAGCTATTTACATTCATTTATTATTTATATGTCATTATACTCTGGGTATGGTTTGGAATTATTGTATATATCACTAATATGTTCTCAGTTATGCAGCATAGCACGCATTTTTACCATCATACTATCTTTGGTGAAATTAATATGAGATTTTGGAAGTATGGAAACTTATCATTTCAGAGACTAACTTGCTGTGAACTCTGATGCAGGCCCTGGAGAGAATATATGTGCAACAAAAGGAGAGACAGGTATACATATGTCCATGGTTTGCTTATGATGGTGACTATGTAGAGCACAATTACTAGGCACAGTCCAGTATTCATCCTCTCTCCCTCCTAATTTAACCTAATTTAACTGAACTTATTTATCTTTTTATCTCACTCAGTTGAACTCACTTGTGGCCTAGCACAATCACTGGCTGTCTCGGAACCATGAGATATGGTATGATAACCTTTCCATAACATTTTCAGGTGTCATGAACACATACTAAATTTGGCTTTGATCCTGACACATGGTGGTAAAAAGTGTTACTGATTGCATAACTACCTCAACCCTCTATTAGAAGTCTAAGGATATAAAAGAGGCAATGTAATGAAATTTATTAATTTGATCATTGACAATGCTATGCTAAGGTTTAGTAAAAATGCAGGAATTCAAACAGTTAAAGAAGAGAATCCAGCTTTCCAGACCAGAGTCCAGAATCCAGTTTTTCCAGACCAGAATCCAGACCAAAGTCCAGAATCCAGTTTCCTCCTGATGACATCTTACCACTTCAAGAAAACAAGAGAACTCAGAGACTTTGTATGTTTTGTTAGTTTTTACTATCTCCTTTCTGTTATAATATACACTATCTGTAACATGTACTCTCTGCAGAGGCTCTCCCTTTGCAAGACTAATGTCAAAGCGTCGGTTCATGAGGAAAAAAAAAATCGCCCCTCTGGACAAAACTTTCCTCTCTTCCTTTTCTATATTGTTGTTCACATATTATTAGTTAGCAATAGTTATTATATTCCTTTTACTGTTCTGTCAAGGAAATATTTTGTTTCTTGAGGAACAAAAGGGGGTAATGTGGTAAAAAGTTTTAACAGTCGGTTAGATAATGGAGAGATGCCAGTTTTTTTTTAGAACCACCCTTTTGGGGAGGAGACCAACAGCATAAGCTACGCACGCCAGTCTGCCTGCGATGCACGCCAGATTGCCTGCTGAGCACTCGACTTCCGGGGTGCGAGCTTAAAAGGCAAGGAGAGAACGGAAGTGGGGCCTTTTTTCCTGCTCCGCTGGTCTTCTGGCTGCGCTGCACAGACAGACAGGGACTGGAGTTTGACTCGGCCCGGTTCTCGGTTAACAGCACATGCTTGACTCGGTCTCTCACCCCAAAGGTGGCCTTCCCCTTTTGGTGAGTTTTATACAGAATATAGTCTAAGCCTAGACTTAAGATGATTTGTATTGTATTTCTACTTTCCTATCTTTCTAATCAACATCACCTTGTGACTACCATACAATAAAAGCTCAATCTAGAAAACCAGAAGCTTCTTCCATTTACTAGTCTGGGAGATAAATTAAGGGAAAGGTTAAGTAGGGTAGATTTATGATCTAATATCCAATTTTAGTCTCACACAGCCATCTGTACAATATTGTGGGGAAAAAGAGAATAAAATATTAAACCAAGAGAATCCAACCTCAACATTTGTCAAAAGCCGTTCCCTTGGCCATACCTTGAATTCATGCATGTCTCCCCTCATGTGACAGTTCAATGTCTGCTCTTGCATGTATTCCTCTTGTTATTGGATGGCATCTTGGCCAAATGGCATCTGATAATGCAGAATAAAGGCAATTAATGTCTTAAATGATAAGTTCCCATAATCCAAGTCTCATATGGATTTAAAAATTGAGGAAGATAATGGTCGCAAAAAATGTGAATATATCTTGACTCAGAATATAATATATAATTATGCAACAATTTCAAATAATACCCCTTTTTTAGTATACAATTACTTTTGTGAAAAATCAGAACATATTTAAATACAAGTTAAAGCACAATAGAATCTCAAAGAAAACTTTTTTTTTAAAAGAAAATTTTTACAAATGTTCCCCTCTTTTTTTTTTTTTTTTGGAATATGCTTATCAAAAATACTTCTAGAATCAATTTACACTTGCCATGGCAACTAATTTGCCAGGGAAATGCTTTAAAGAGTTTGATCAAAGAATCAGTTGAGAGAAAAAAAATAGCAAAAACAAACAACTCAGAATATGGGAGCACAATACTCCTAGAATTGACATTGTATTATGAAATCAAAACCATCTTGCCATATTTCAAAATTAGATAGATGAATTAATAGAAGAAAATACACATGGAACAATAAAAGACAATGAAATTCAAACTAAGGCAATCTAAATGAATATGAACTTAATATTAATGAGTATTATAAAATAAATTTGATTACATGACTATAAAAAGCTTTTACAAATATTCTCCTTGTTTTAAAAACTAAGTATAAAACACAATCTCAAAAGCATGAAAATCTCTATGAAAATAAACCCATACCATTAATTTCAAAATGTATATGTAATAGCATAGAAATCCTATGTAACCTCTGAACTGACATTAATAATCTGAGTGAATTTAGAACACTTTTGATTCTGATATCTAAAATCCCCAATACTCATATCAATACCTTGCTGCTTACTTCTACATTTCTGTAAAATATATACCCTTCTATGGCAAAAGAAGCGGAGTCTTGAACTATGTTGATGATTGTCATTCTTATTCAGCATAAGTTTTTCTTCTTTAACCCCTGTATATTGTCTGTCAAAGGCCCTTGCAGCCCTGCATTGTGGTTTAGGGTAAACCTGCTCATGAAGGAGAAAACCAGAGCAGTCTGGGCAGAGATGGATTCCTTTCTCCTGGTTCTTGGAGGTGGCTGAGACTCATATTCAAGCCAGGTTCTCAGCAGAAGGAGCTGAAGACTTTTAGCCCCTGCTCCCTGTTTCATTAGTATCTTTACCTCCTCATTAATTATTCACAAATCAGCATTGATTTTCATCTTTCAGGGCACCTTCTTTTCCAAAGTTATTTAAGCATTCAGTGACCTCCATGGTTTTGTCTTTGGTTGGGGAGAGGGACCACTGATCATCAATTTATTTATTATCAGCTAGTCTAATTAATAAACTAATTGTTAGCTATCCTGAAACCAAGTCTCTCAGGCTGTTCAATCATCTCATTGCCCATGAATTATGTTCTGCATCCCTCTCAAGTGATACATTCCATTCTGAACAAAGCAATCTTTCTCCTTTCAAACACTACCAACATTTTGAAATGTATGGTGTATATCTGTGACCTTGCTTCTGCCTCTACCCAGTCATTCCTTCATGGCCTTCAGTGGGTCCACAGGATCATAGGGCACTAGATCTCAAGATAGGAAGAACCTCAAATTCCATCTAGAGCAATCTCTTCATTTTACAGAGGTGATTTGCTCAAGGTCATACACAAGATTTTAGATTGAGAGCTCCAAGGGAAATCATAGGTTATCTATCCAACCTAGTCAATTCTCAATTTACACATGAGGAAACTGAGGCCCACAGAGAAATGACTTGCTTAAGGTCACACATAAGAATATTGATCTAGTGCTGAAAGAGATTTCAGGGGCCCTGTAGTAAAACCTTCTCATTTTACTAATCTAGGAATGGAACGTCAGAGATCTTAAGTGACTTGTTCAGGTTTACACCAGGTCATTAGTGACAATTCCAGGATTGGAGCCCAGGGCTCTTTGACTCCAAATCCAGGCTCCTTTCATTCTACCCCAAAATGCCCCCAATGCCAAACTCCACTTCTTCTTTCTGTGTCCAGAGAAAGAGTGTTGTTACCAGAAAGCAATATCTAATTTGGTGACTTCAAGCTTTGTGGAAATGGGAAGGAGAACAAAATTCAGGGAGGCAGGCTGAGACAACACTTTACAGAGAGTGCTATTGATTTAATCCTCACCTTTACTCTGTCTCATTCTCTACCTTCTCCTTTGCACAGAGCCTAACATTGTCCTGTACAAGCAGAAAGAGCTCAACAGAAGGGGTTTTTCTAGAGTGAACAGACTTAAAATCCAATGGGCAAGGAACTGACCACTCTAATGATTGGAAAGGCCCCACCTTCTGGAGACTTACTGTAGAAAAGCTCCGCCATGAAGGAAGGTCTTTGAGGGCAGGACCATGAGTCTTTTCTTTGGTGTCAGGAAGTGATGTTTGCTGGTGGGGGGGAGGAAGGGGGAGCCAGGCGCTCTGCCTCTTGCTCTTTTTCTGGGGACGATGGTGGAGAAGGAAGCTAGAAATGTGCTCTCCCTTTAGTAGATAGGAATCTAGGCCTTTTCTTCTCTCTTTACCAAATTCTTATTCTCCTTAATAAATGCTTAAAAGTCTAACTCTTGCTAAAGCTTATAATTTATTGGCAACCACTCATTAGATATTTTAGACAGTTTAGCTAGAATTTTAGCCCTTAACAGATGACTGACCATGAAGAGGAAAGTTGAACCTCACTCTTGATCTTCTGGTTGGGTAAGAAATTTCCTCTACCCTGTCCCTTTAAATCCGAAGTACTGCTGAATTGCGGGGTGTTTTCCCTTTAAACTTTTTCAAATGTACCTTTCAAACTCCCTAATTACCCTATTTTTGATTTTAGTCTGTTTAACCAGACAAATGGGAGATAAGATCATGTTAATTCTTTGTTTTTGTGGATTTTCTATTTTTCTTTTTATTTTTGTTGGAGGAGCCAGCAAGGTACTCACACAAGGGAATATAAATATCCCCCCCTCTCCCAGCCATGCTTTTTCAGAGAAGCCTCACACTCCTGTATTTTTTTCAAATTCTAATGCTGAGAGATTCTCTAATTTTGCATGCCTGGGGGCAACTACCCAATTTCTAGAAGCTTTTAATCCCCTAGCAGTGGGTGTAGGGCCTGAGTTCAAAATCAAGTCTGATTCAAATTGCCCTGGTCCCTCCCCTCCTCTCCAGACCCCACCTTATACCCCTCCCATGGCCAAGCCCATTTCTTCCCCTGCCCAGGAAGTCCAGAGATCTGATGCACATGCACAGCTTTCTCTACCTGCATTTGCAGCTTCAGGCTCAGCCCTTCCCTGGCCTGGCTGTGCTTCTGACTCAACCTTAGAAAGCCCTTTAAATTCCAGATATCCTCGTTTTGTTCATAATTTTGCTAATCTGCTTTTGTCTTTGACTTTCTGCTTTAGGGCTGGAACTCATCTAGATTAGATTTCTCTCAATAGATTTCTCTAAATAGTTGACTAGGATTCTACCTTGGATCTAGGAACATGTTCCCTGAGGATTTGGAAATGTTATTCATCTGCAATGTCCTTCAGACTCACAGGGTTTGGTTAATGAATGAGGAAATAGAAAGAAGAAGCCTTAATGCTATTTTAATAACTGATGATCAACATAATAGAAAAATCTCTTCTCTTTGCAAAAACAGGAGATTTGGAAGTAGAAAAAACAGACTGGTGTCCCTGCCCTACTACAGAAGGCAATGAGTACAGGTGCAGCCTCACTCTCTGGTTTTCTATACACCCAGTGTTTTTGGTTTCTTTGTTTGTTTTAGTATCTCTGGAGAGGGTAATTAGGTGGTCCACTGGATAGAGCAGTGGGCTTGGGTCCCGGAAGATCTGAGATCAATTCTGGCCAGAGATTCTTATTAATCAGGTGACCCTGGGCAAGTCATTTGACCCTTATTTGACTCAGTTCCTCATCTAAAAAATGAGAATACACTGGAGAAGAAAATAGCAGAGCACTCCATTATATTCTCTAAGAAAACTCCATGGTTAAAAATCCATGGCATCGGGGCAGCTAGATGGCACAGTGGATAGAGGACCAGCCCTGGAGTCAGGAGTACCTGAGTTCAAATCCACCCTCAGACACTTGACCCTTACTAGCTGTGAGACCCTGGGCAAGTCACTTAACCCCAATTGCCTCATTAAAAAAAAAAAATCCATGGCATCGAGGCAGCTAAGTGGTGCAGTGGATAGAGCACCAGCCCTGGATTCAGGAGGACCTGAGTTCAAATCCACCCTCGGACACTTGACCCTTACTAGCTGTGTGACCCTGGGTAAGTGACTTAACCCCAATTGCCTTAGTAAAGCAAAAACAAAAACAAAAATAAAAACAAAAACAAAATCCATGGCATCACATAAATTCATACAGCACTGAGCACCTGAACAACAAAAAGCCCTGGACAATGGGGCAAATATTTACCTGAATTCCTGATTTAATACAGGTAATGTCTCAGGCAAACTTGATTTGCTTTCCCAAAATTTCCTTCAAAACGAGGAGCAGGCATTTTTGTATTTATTTCCTCCAACTTTTGGACTACTTTGATTGGGCAACATTAAGTCTTTACCTAACTGCAATAGAGAGTAACAACAGCTCAGTGGTGTCACCACTGCTATGAAGTATTATCAATTGTCAGATGAGTTTTGATATGATGGAGAGTTCAATAGAAAATTTTCATGTTGATGATTTAGTAAGAATCCATAGTGATGCTGAAGGTAATGCCTACTGTCCTCATTTCTTAAATTTAGGATTTTATTTAGCTCCATTGTGACTTCTTAACCAGGAAGAAGTTGTAACATGGGATAAAATTCAATAAAAATTGAGTTTGAGGGGCAGAGCCAAGATGGCGGAGAGGAAGCAGCAAGCTGCCTGAGCTCTCCTTCTGTTCCCTCAAAACAAACATTAAATCAAGCCTCTGGACGGATTCTGAAACTACAGAACCTGCAAAGAGACAGAGAGACACAGTCCTCCAACCAGAGATAATTTAGAAGACTTCAGGAAAAGGTCGGTCTGACTCGGGCAAAAGGAAGGCCCAGCGCAAGGCAGCAACCCAGCGCTGAGGGGGTCGGGGCAAGTCAGCAGGGGCTGCGGGCCACAGCTGAACAACTGAGGCCCCTGGAACCTGGTTCAAAAATCTGGTGGCCAAGAAGGACAGTGGAAAAACCTACCTGCACCGGCTGAGAGGGCCACAAACGGGTCAGGCGGGATCAGACGCCGGGGTCCGGAGCCTGGCTGGCCGAGCATGATCAGACAGGAAGTGCAGGGCGGGGGATCTCCACACACCATAAAGGCCTCAGAGTAAAAACCTGGTCACACAGCACCTATACCCCTGCACAAGAAGCCCAAAAAAGGGACCCTGGTGCCCCCAGAGCAGACCACAACTTAAAAAATAAATAAATAAGCTGCAATAATGAGTAAGAAGTAAAAAAGTGCCCTCTCCATTGAGAGCTTCTGTATCAACAGGGAGGAAGCCAACACAAACTCAGATGAGGACAATAGCCTCAAATTGCCTACATCTGAAGCTTCACGAGGGAAGGTGAATTGGTCTCAAGAACAAAAAGCCTTCCTGGAAGAGCTCAAAAAGGATTTTAAAAATCAATTGCGAGAGGTAGAAGAAAAAATGGGGAGAGAAATGAAAGCAAAACAAGAAAACTATGAAAAAAGAATCAGCAGCTTGGAAAAGGAAGCACGTAATTTTACTGAAGAAAACAAAGCCTTAAAAAATTCATTTGGCCAAATGGAAAAAAAGGTGCATAATCTCACTGAAGAAAACAATACCTTAAAAAATTCACTTGGCCAAATTAAAAAAAAAAGGTGCATAATCTCACTGAAGAAAACAATGCCTTAAAAACTAAAGTGGGACAGTTGGAAAATAAGCAATCCATGAGACACCAGGAATCAGTCAAGCAGAATCAAAAGAATGAAAAAATAGAAGAAAATGTGAAATACCTCATTGGAAAGACAACTGATCTGGAAAACAGATCGAGGAGAGACCATTTGAGAATCATTGGACTGCCTGAAAGCCATGACCAGAAAAAGAATCTAGACACCATATTCCAGGAAATTATTAAGGAGAACTGCCCTGATATCATAGAATCAGAGGATAAAATCATGATTGAAAGAATCCACCGATCACCTCCTGAAAGAGGCCCCAAAAGGAAAACTCCAAGGAATATTTAGCCAAATTCCACAATTATCAGGTGAAGGAGAAAATACTCCAAGCAGCCAGAAAGAAGCAATTTAAATATCATGGAGCCATAGTCAGGATTGCTCAGGACCTGGCAGCTTCAACATTAAAGGACCGCAAGGCTTGGAATATGATATTCTGGAAGGCAAAGGAGCTTGGATTGCGGCTGAGAATCTATTACCCAGCAAAAATGTTCATTTTCTTTCAGGGGAAAAGATGGACATTTAATGACATTGGGGACTTTCAATCTTTCCTGGTGAAAAGACCAGAACTGAATAGAAAATTTGATCTCAACATACAAGACTCAAGAGAAGTTTAAAAAGGTAAACAGAGGGGGGAAAAAAAAAGTTTACCCTAAACAGTTTAACCTAAGTTAAACTGTTTATATCTCTACACAGGAAGATAATACTCATAACTCTTAAGAACTGTAAATGTATTTGGGCAGAGAGAAGGACTTTATATAGAGGGTATAAATATAAATTGTCTTTGATGTGATGATACAAAAGAATTAAGGGGATAAAAAGGGAGTCTATGGCGAGGAAAGGAAAGGGGAGGTGGAATGGGATGAATTATATCATATGAAGAGGTAGAAAAAAAAACCTATTACAATAGAGGGAAAGAAAGGAGGGGGGAATATTGTTTCAACCCTATTCTCATTAGATTTGACTCAAAGAGGGAATAACATATTTGTTCATTGGGATAAAGAAACTTAACTCATTCTTTAGGGAAGTAAAAGGGGGAGGGAAAGGGGGGGGGGACTGACAGAAGAGAGGACAAAAGCAAGGGAGAAAAGGGTAAAGAAAAGAGAGGGGGGTGATAAAAAGGGAGGGCAGATCGTGGGAGGCAGGGGTAAGAAGTAAAACGTCGGTGAGGAGGAATAGGGTGAAAGAAGGGGGGAAAAGTACAAAGGGGGTAAATAGAATGGAGGGGAATAGACAGTCAGTAATAATAACTGTGAATGTGAATGGTATGAACTCTGCTATAAAACGGAAGCGAATTGCAGAGTGGATTAAAAACCAGAATCCTACAATATGCTGTTTACAAGAAACACATTTGAAGCAGAGAGATACACACAGAGTAAAGGTAAAAGGCTGGAGCAGAATATATTATGCCTCAGCTAAAGTAAAAAAGGAAGGGGTAGCAATCCTTATCTCAGACAAAGTGCAGGCAAAAATAGATCTCATTAAAAGAGATAAGGACGGGGCAGCTAGATGGCGCAGTGGATAGAGCACCGGCCCTGGAGTCAGGAGTACCTGAGTTCAAATCCAGCCTCAGACACTTAACACTTACTAGCTGTGTGACCCTGGGCAAGTCACTTAACCCCAATTGCCTCACCAAAAAAAAAAAAAAAAAAGAGATAAGGAAGGAAATTACATCTTACTTAAAGGTACTATAGATAATGAAGTAATGTCAATATTAAATATGTATGGGCCAAGTGGTATAGCATCCAAGTTCTTAGAGGAGAAGTTAAATGAGTTATAAGAGGAATTAGACAGTAATACTATACTAGTGGGGGATCTTAATCTCCCCTTCTCAGAATTAGATAAATCTAGCCAAAAAATAAATAAGAAAGCAGTGAAAGAGGTGAATAGATTACTAGAAAAGTTAGACATGATAGATGTCTGGAGAAAATTGAATGGGGATAGAAAGGAATATACCTTTTTCTCAGCAGTACATGGCACATTTTCAAAAACTGACCATGTATTAGGGCACAAAAACACCATAGTCAAATGTAGAAAGGCAGAAATAGTAAATGCATCCTTCTCAGATCATGATGCAATAAAAATTACATGTAAGAAAGAGCCAGGGAAAAGTAGAATGAAAATCAATTGGAAACTAAATAATTTCATTCTAAAGAATGAATGGGCCAAACAAGAAATCATAGAAACAATCAATAAGTTTATCCAAGAGAATGACAATAATGAGACAACATACCAAAATCTATGGGATGCAGACAAAGCAGTGCTTAGGGGAAAATTTATAGCTTTAAATGCTTACATGAATAAAAAAGAGAAAGAGGAGATTAATGAATTGGGCATGCAACTTAAAAAGCTAGAAAAAGAACAAATTAGAAATCTCCAATTAGACACAAAATTAGGGATCCTGAAAATTAAAGCAGAAATTAATAAGACTGAAAGCAAAAAAAACTATAGAATTAATCAATAAAACTAAGAGCTGGTTTTATGAAAAAAAACAATAAAATAGATAAAATATTGGTTAATTTGATTAAAAAAAAGAAAGAAGAAAACCAAATTACCAGTATCAAAAATGAAAAGGGTGATGTTACCACCAATGAAGTGGAAATTAAGTAAATAATTAGGAATTATTTTGCCCAACTGTATGCCAATAAATTTTAAAATCTAAATGAAATGGATGAATATTTACAAAAATACAAACTGCCCAGGTTAACTGAAGAAGAAATAAAATCCTTAAATAAACCCATATTAGAAAAAGAAATTGAACAAGCCATTAATGAACTCCCTAAGAAAAAATCCCCAGGGCCAGATGGGTTTACGGGTGAATTTTACCAAACATTTAAAGAACAATTAATTCCAATATTATACAAATTATTTGGAAAAATAGGTGAAGAAGGAGTTCTACCAAATTCGTTTTATGACACAAATATGGTGGTGATACCAAAACCAGGCAAAGCAAAAACAGAGAAAGGAAATTATAGACCAATTTCCCTAATGAATATTGATGCTAAAATCTTAAATAAGATATTAGCAAGGAGATTACAGCAAGTGATCACCAGGATAACACACTATGACCAGGTGGGATTTATACCAGGAATACAGGGCTGGTTCAACATTAGGAAAACTATTAACATAATCAACCACATTAATAAGAAAACCAACCAAAATCATATGATTTTGGATGCAGAGAAAGCTTTTGACAAAGTACAACACCCATTCCTAATAAAAACACTAGAGTTTAGGAATAGGTGGAGCTTTCCTTAGAATAATAAACAGTATCTACCTGAGGCCATCAGCAAGTATTATATGCTATGGAGATAAATTAGAGGCCTTCCCAGTAAGATCAGTGGTGAAACAGGGATGTCCATTATCACCCCTATTATTTAATATTGTCCTAGAAATGTTAGCTTTAGCAATCAGAGAAGAGAAAGGAATTAAAGGAATTAGAGTAGGCAAGGAGGAAACAAAACTATCACTCTTTGCAGATGATATGATGGTATACTTAAAGAATCCTAGAGAATCAACTCAAAAATTACTTGAAACAATTAACAACTTTAGCAAAGTAGCAGGATATAAAATAAATCCACATAAATCATCAGCATTTCTATACATGACCAACAAAGTCCAGCAGCAAGAGATAGAAAGAGAAATTCCATTTAAAGTAACGGTAGGTAATATAAAATACTTGGGAGTCTACTTGCCAAGACAAACCCAGGAACTCTATGAAAATAAATACCAAACACTCTTCACACAAATCAAATCAGATCTAAATAATTGGAAAGATATCAATTGCTCATGGACAGGCAGAGCTAATATAGTAAAAATGACAATACTGCCTAAATTAATTTACTTATTCAGTGCCATACTAATCAGACTACCTAAAAATTATTTTATACAGCTAGAAAAAATAATAACAAAATTCACCTGGAAAAACAAAAAATCAAGAATATCCAGGGAAATAATGAAAAAAAATTTACAGGAAGGTGGGTTAGCGGTACCAAACCTGGAGCTTTACTATAAAGCGGCAGTCATCAAAACTATCTGGTACTGGCTAAAAAATAGAGTGGTAGATCAATGGACTAGGCTAGGCTCAGGAAATGCAGTAGTAAATGACACTAGTAATGTAGTGTTTGATAAACCCAAAGACTCCAGCTTCTGGGATAGGAACTCAGTATTTGACAAAAACTGCTGGGAAAACTGGAAGATAGTATGGCAGAAATTGGGCATAGACCAACATCTTACACCTTATACTAAAATAAGGTCAAAATGGATACATGATTTAGACATAAGAGGTGATTCTATAGGTAAATTAGGAGAGAAAGGAATAGTGTATCTATCAGATCTTTGGAAAGGAAAACAGTTTCTGACCAAACAAGAGATAGAGTATATTATAAAATGCAAAATGGATGATTTTGATTATATTAAATTAAAAAAAATTTTTACAAACAGAAGCAATGCATCCAAAATTAGAAGGGAGGCAGAAAGCTGGGAAACAATTTTTGAGGCCAGTACTACTGATAAAGGCCTCATCTCTAAAATATATAGCAAATTAAATCAAATTTATAAGAATCCAAGTCATTCCCCAATTGAGAAATGGTCAAAGGATATGAACAGGCAGTTTTCTGATGAAGAAACCAAAGCTATCTATTCCCATATGAAAAAATGCTCTAAATCTCTAATGATTAGAGAGATGCAAATTAAAACAACTCTGAGGTACCACCTGACACCTATCAGATTGGCTAAAATGACAAAAAAGGAAGATAATAAATGTTGGAGAAGCTGTGGGAAAATTGGAACACTAATGCATTGTTGTTGGAGCTGTGAACTGATCCAACCATTCTGGAGAGCAATTTGGAATTATGCCCAAAGGGCGATAAAGCTGTGCATACCCTTTGACCCAGCAATTCCACTTTTAGGTCTTTTTCCCAAAGAAATCATGGATGGGGGAAAGGGACCCACATGTACAAAAATATTTATAGCTGCTCTTTGCGTGGTAGCAAGGAATTGGAAGTTGAGGGGGTGCCCATCAATTGGGGAATGGCTGGACAAGTTGTGGTATATGAATACAGTGGAATACTATTGTGCTGTAAGAAATGATGAGCAGGAGGAGTTCAGAGAAACCTGGAGGGTCTTACATGAGCTGATGATGAGTGAGATGAGCAGAACCAGAAGAACATTGTACACAGTATCATCAGCATTGAGTGTTGACCTACTGTGATGATATTCTTCTCACCAATGCAATGGTACAGAAGAGTTCCAGGGAACTCATGATAGAAGAGGATCTCTAAATCCAAGGGAAAAAAAAAAGAACTGTGGAGTATAGATGCTGATTGAACCGTACTATTTCTTTTGTTTTGGGTGCTGTTTTTTTTTTTTTTCTATTTTGAGGTTTTGCATCACTGCTCTGATTTTTTCTCTTGTAAGAGGATTAATGCAGAAATAGGATTAATGTTATTATGTGTATATATATGTGTGTATATATATATGTATTTGTATATAGATATATAGATATAACCTATATCAGATTACCTGCTGTCTAGGGGAGTGGGGAGGGAAGGGAGGGAGGGAGAAAAATCTGAAATTGTAATGCTTTTATAAACAAAAGTTGAGAACTATCTTTACATGTAATGGAAAAAATAAAATACCTTATATGTAGAAAAAAAAAAATTGAGTTTGAAATGAGTCGGAGGTGTGGACATGAAATGGCTGAATAAAAGTGTAACATCTGCATTGGACAGGGATGTCAATTGTAAAATATTTTCCTTTCTGGTCTCAAAGGCTCTCTAAATCCAGGAGGAAAAAAAAAAAGAAGAAAGAAAGAACTGTGGGATATGGATGCGAATTGAACCATACTATTTCTTTTGTTTTTGGTGCTGTTATTTTTTTTTTTTTGACATTTTTCCTGTTGCTCTAATTTTTTTCTTCTAACACGACTAATGGGGAAATACAAAGTTATTGTACATATATATCCTGTATCAGATTACCTGCTGCCTTGGGTAGGAGGGAAAGGGAGGGAGAAAATTTTGAAATGAGAAATCTTATAAAACAAATGTTGAAAACTATCTCTAAGTGTAATATCGACTTTGGCCACCAGATGGCAACAAAGACCATCCTATAATATTTCTATTAACCACCAGATGGGAGCAAAAGACTGTGTTATAATCTTTATTGGCCCTAAATTGGCCAAAAACCCATTTATTATAAACCTACTACGTGCTCCACTCTGCTCTGGGGTCTAGAATTCCAAAGATCCAAACCAAATCGTCCCTGCCCTCAGAGAAAATACATCCCATCGATAAAGATCATCTCTGAGTAATATCAAACTCAGTGCACATGGCCTTTAAGAAGGGGAAGACAACACTTACCGTTCCTTTCCAAACGTGACGTGTCCACAGTGATGGCAGGATGAATTATTTTCAGACATTTTAAATGTATGCATTCGTTTCATTTATTTTTATTTTTTTCTTCTGTAGGATGGCTCTCTCTATATTTTTGCTATTCATTTATGTCAGACATTTTGTGACCCTATTTGGGATTTTCTTGGCAGAGATACTGCAGTGGTTGGCCATTTCCTTCTCTAGCTCATTTTACAAATAAGGAAACTGAGGCCAACAGGGGGAAGTGACTCATTTGGGTCATACAGATAGTCTGAATCTAGTCTGAGGCTAGATTAGAACTCAAATCTTGCTGACTCTGGGCCCAGAGCTCTATCTACTGAGCCACCTAACTGTCCTGATCTATGGACAGTAAAGCAGTATAGAAATGTAAACCATCTCTTGGTCAATGCTCTTGGATTTAACAGGAGTGGCCCAGAGGGATCAGATTTCAAGGGGGGCCTTCTGTCCAGCAGCACTGACTGGTAACTTATTTTTCATTTTCTTATCCTTGATCTTCTTGCCCAGTAAGCTCTGAAGCCTCAGAGTTTTCCCTGTAAGGTCAGAATGATCCTGGCATTCCCTAACTGTCATGGCTTTGGTAAGGCAATCCCTCTATCCATCTCAGAGTTCTAGAGAAACAGGAGGTGTTCTCTCATTATGATTGTCTCAAGGGATCTCTGTCCTGGGAATAGGAGAGAAAGGAAACTAAGAGGAAGCTTTAGTAAGGACCAGGAATGGAGGAAAAGTGAGTATAGGAGATATGGCAAATATGTAACACTAGGCATGAAGGGAGACCGAGCCTGGAGTCTTGGCCAGCAAAGAGAGGTTCAGGGGCAGTTGCAAGAGAGGTGAAAAAGAATTTCACATATCACTCAAAGGAAGGGAGCCAGAGAGCAAGGACATGGAGAAAAAGCCTGCCCCGACCAGAGGGGAGACACTGGTGCTGCCTCAAGACACCTGGAGTCAATGAGCCTGCAGACCTTAAACAAATGATGTTCCTCTAAGAAGAGAAAGGCAGTCAAGAGATCTGGCAATTAGGAGATCATGAAGACATTACAAAAAGTGCCTCATGGGTGGGACAAAGCCCTTCTGGGAACAATCTCTGGGCCCAGCACCTGGGCCCTTGTGGAGGAGGGATTGAGCAAGGATACTAGTGTGTTTGCTCTTGACAGAAAGATTGCCAACTTTTCAGGAGAGAAAAAGTAAAGAAATAAAGATGCCCCTTTTCTCTCCCCCAGCACCCCATGAAAGCATTACCACAGCAGAGAGTTCAGTCACATCGTTGATCAGAAAAGAACGGAGAGTCAGCATGACACATAATGACTCCACTTTATGATATCCCTGACAAGAGGCCTTCCCATCTCTGCTTGGAGTCCTTCGGTAAAGGAGAACTCACTACCTCCCAGCCTAGGTTATTCCTCTTTAGAAAGTTCCATTTTGCATTGTCTTAAGATACGTACATCGTTATAATCATCTCATAAATCAATCAATCCCAGAAATATTTATTAAGTACCTACTACGTACCAGAAGCTTTATAATTTCCTTTGATTCCAGGTTTTCATTCTGGATCCACACCAAAGTCTTTTCCCTTTGCCCTGTGACATTCTTTCAGATATGTGAGGGAAACTCCCACCACCCCCACCATCTTCCCTTTGCAGAGTGAAATGCCACCCACTTATAGATTCATAGAATTAAGAGCTGTCAGGGTCCAACCCCCTCCACTTCAACTAAAAGAAACAGGCCTGGAGAGGGAGGTTCAGTGCCTGACCCCAAGGTTCAATCCCATGGTCACCCAGGGTTAAGGAATTCGAGCTGGAATTCAAACCCAGGTCCTGATTCTCCATTCAGGGCTCCTTCTACCACACAACCTTCCTCCTTTCATGTGTTCCTCATAGGCGGAGGTTTCTAGGCCCCTCTCTGTCCTTGCTGTCAATGTCCTTCCTACATGTGGATCTTAGAAGTGAACTCGCTATTCTAGGTGTACTCTGACCAGGACCACAGAGAGTTGCTTCACTTCTTGGCATGATTGTTTTATGCAGCCCTGTGATTTCAGTGGTGTGTTTGTGTGTGTGTGTGTGTGTGTGTGTGTGTGTGTCTCGTTGGGGAAGGGGCACTCTATCTTGGACAGTCCTATTGCTCAGGTCAATCAGCCAGTGATTAGGGAGTTGTATGGGGTGCAGAGGGCTTCAATTATTTGCTTATGGTCATGTGGCCAAGCCAGTAGGTAGAGCTTGGACTTAGGTCTTCCTGACTACAAGCCTGGCCTTCTATGATCTACCTCAGGCTCCACAGCATGCTTGTATTAATGCAACCTGAAATCACCCTAGCTAAGGCAGCTATGTAGTAGGCATAGAACACTGAACAGACACAAGTAGTACACACACACACACACACACACACACACACACACACACACACAACTTCTCCAAATGGACAGGAAAGGAAGAGAGGGGTCAGACAGAGCTCCAACTTTCCCACAGGGGCTGGAGACCCAACTCCTTTTCTCTTTGCTGTTCCCTTCTGAATCACTCAAGGCTGGGCAGCACCACCCCTCTTTCCTGCTTCTCCCACTTAGAGATGATGCCTCCCTAACAAGAGGGTTAAAGAGCCCCAAGGCAGCTGCTGCCCCACTGCTTCCCTCCCTTACTTACTGGTAAAAGCTAAGAAGAGAGATGAGACACTTCCAACATCTAGGGTCTCCACCAGGAGCACAGGGAATATGTTGAGGTTCTGAGGCAAAGGTATGAAAGTGTGTAGGAGGAGAGAGAAAGGAAAGGAGGGAGCTGTCTCTGCTGGACTAGACTCTCCCATTTCCCTCCACCTCTCTCCAGTACAAAGCCCCCCATGCTCCCACATACCTTCCCATATACTCAAGCACACACGTACACCCACACCCCCTCACAACTGAAGAGCTACATACATTGTCTCAGTCACACACAACTATGTGCCCTATAGGAGACCTCACTCTCTTAATCTGCCATGCAGCTGTGGAAGTGGAAACTTGATTCTCTAATGGGTTTATGCCATCACCAAAGGGGTACAGAAGAGAATGACCCTTGGTCAGCAGCTCCCTGCTGTATTGAAGGGTACAGATACTTTCAAACAACTTTCATGTCTCTGACCTTGTATCCCCCCAATCCACCCCTCCAGATAATATGGGAACTTCAGCATTTGACAATCCACTCCCACGTTCACCAGGCAACATCAGTTTTCCTTACAAGCACACAGGCTCACAAGGTTCAAAGCACAAGCAGTTTTATTGACAAATAAATGAATGAAGAAATGAATGAATGAAAAGTACTGGTCA
This sequence comes from Dromiciops gliroides, assembly GCF_019393635.1. Lineage (NCBI taxonomy): Eukaryota > Metazoa > Chordata > Mammalia > Microbiotheria > Microbiotheriidae > Dromiciops > Dromiciops gliroides. Next base: position 21,702,566 of record NC_057867.1, on the reverse strand, counting down.
AGTGCTTACTATGTACAAAGAACCATGCTTGGAAACCTGTTGGTTTGGGGGTGGTGAGAAAGTTAAGATTGAAGGATGATGCCTGAGGGACTGGGAGGATGGTTGATTCCTTCAATGGTAATAATGAATTTTGAAAGGGAGGAGTCTTGAGGGTGGAAGGATATAAAAGCCCAATATTGGACATGTTGGATTTAAGATGGCTACAGGACATCCAGCTGCATTTGTGCAATAGGCAAGGTGGAGGTGCAAGACTGGAAGTAAGCAGAGAGGTTTGATTTGGACAAGTAGACGTGAAAATCATCTGCATAGAGATAATAATTGAATCCCTGAAGAACAATGAAAGCACCAAGTGAAATAGTATGGAGGTAGAAGGGAAGGCCATCCAGGACAGAGCCCAGTGGGGCACTCATGCTTACCAAGCATGGCTTGCATGAAGATCCAACCAAGGAAACTGAGGTGCTCCAGAGCAGGGACTGTCTTTCACCCTTCTTTGTATTTCCAATGCTCAGCTCTGTGCCTGGCACATAGTAGGCACTTAATAAATGTTTATTGACTGATTAAAAGGAGATCTTGGAGAGAATGTCACAAAACTTTAGAGAAAAGTATGAAGGGAAGGGTGAAGAAAAGTGTAAAGGCTGCCATGGGATGAGGAAAGGTGAGGATGAGAAAAAGGACATTAGATTTGGTATCTAAGAGATGATTAGCAACATGAGTGACAGAAGTTTCAGTTGCATGATGAGAGCAGAAGGCAGACTGTAAAGAGTTATGAAGAGAGAGGTGATTATTGTAAATGGCCTTTTCAAGGAGTTTGGCCACAAAAGGGAGGTCATATGTGGGATGATGCTTAGAGGGGATGGATGGATGGATGTAGAGAAAGACATTTTTATAAGGATGGAGAAGACATGGACACCTTTCTAGGCAGGGGAAAGCAGCCAGTACACATGGAGAATTTTTTTTTTTCTGATAAACATATTTTATTTTTTCCAGTGACATGTAAAAACAGTTCTCAACATTTGTTTATACAAGCTTTCCAATTTCAAATTTTTCTCCCTTCCTCCCCTCCCTCCCCCCTCCCTTAGAGAGCAGGTAATCTGATATAGGTTATATATATATATATATATATATATATATATATATATATATATATATATATATATATATATATATACACACACATTAAACATGTTTCTGCATTAGTCATATTATAAGAGAAGAATCAGAACAATCAGGAAAAACCTCAAAACAGAAAAACAACAGCACCAAAAGGAAAAGAAATGACATGGTTGAATGAGCGTCTCTACTCCACAGTTCTTTTTTTCTAGAGTTGGAGATCCCCTTCCATCATGGGTCCCCTGGAACTCTTCTGTACCATTGCATTGGTGAGAAGAATCTAGTCCATCACAGTACATCAACACATGATGTTGATGTCACTGTGTACAATGTTCTTCTGGTTCTGCTCATCTCATTCATCATCAGTTCATGCAAGTCCTTCTAGGTTTTTCTGAGCTCCTCCTGCTCATCGTTTCTTACAGCACAATAGAATTACATTACATTCATATACCACAACTTGTTTAGCCATTCCCCAATTGAAAGGCAACCCCTCAAATATTAATTCCTTGCCACCACAAAAAGAGCAGCTATAAATATTTTTGTACATGTGGGTTGTTTTCCCTTTTTTATGATCTCTTTGGGGAAAAGACCCAAAAGTGATATTGCTGAGTCAAAGTGTATGTACAGCTTTATAGCCCTTTGGGCATAATTCCAAATTGCTCTCCAGAATGGCTGGATCAGTTCTCAGCTCCACCAACAATGCATTAGTGTTCCAATTTTCCCACAGCTTCCCCAACATTCATTATTTTCCTTTTTTCTCATATTAGCCAATCTGATAGGTGTCAGGTGGTATCTCAGAGTTGTTTTAATTTGCATCTCTCTAATCAATAGTGGTTTAGAGCATTTTTTCATATGGGAATAGATAGCTTTGATTTCTTCATCAGAAAACTGCCTGCTCATTTCCTTTGACTATTTCTCAATTGGGGAATGACTTGGATTCATATAAATTTTATTTAGTTCCCTATATATTTTAGAAATGAGTCCTTTATCAGAAGTACTGGCCATAAAAATTGGTTCCCAGCTTTCTGCATCCCTTATAATTTTGGATGCATTGCTTCTGTTTGTACACACTCGTTGCTACCAGCAATGACCTGAATGAAGATCCAACTGAGGATACTGGAAAGGAGTGGCCATGGAGGGGTGCTCAGGGAGAGCTACTGTCTTTTACCTTTCTTTCTAATTCCAGTGCTCACTACATTTCCTGGGACTTAATAGTGAAGAATAAATGTATATTAAATGATTAAAAGGAGATCCTGGTGGGGCAGCTAGGTGGCACAGTGGATAAAGAACCAGTGCTGGGCTCAGGAGTACCTGAGTTCAAATCTGGCCTCAGACACTTGATATTTACTAGCTATGTGACCCTTGGTAAGTCACTTAATGCTCACTGCCCCAAAGGAAAAAAAAACAAACCCCAAAAAACAAAGAAAAGGAGATCCTAAAGAGAATCATGTCACAGAAACTTAGTTAAAAGTATCATTAGAAGGGTGAAGTGCAAAGTGATCAGACAGATTGAGGATTAAAAATGTAGGTTAGATTTGGCATCTAAGACAGCAACATTAGGGAGAGATGTTTCAGTTGAATGATGAAGAGAGAAGGCAGACTGTAGAGAGTTAAGGAGAGAGAGGAAAGCAAATAGAGGTGACTATTGTAAAATGCTTTTTCAAGGAGTTTAGTCACAAAAGGGAGGTCATAAATGGAACAATAATTAGGGAGGATGGATCGATCCAGGGAGATGATATTAAGGATGGGAGAGTCATAGACATGTTTGTAGGCAGGGGAAAGAAGCCAGTGCATAGGGAAAGGTTGAAGAAAATGTAGATAATGGGGATGATAGAGGGAGCAAGCTGCTGGAGCAAATGGGCTGCAAGGGGACTACTTGTCCACATAGAGAGGGGTTTTGCTCAAGAAGAAGTAAGCACATCTTTATATGTGAGACAGGGTGGAGGAGGAGACAGTGGCAGAAAGCATCTGAGGGATGTGAGAAGAAGAGGATAGAAGGAGGAACTCTCAGGGATTGACCTCCATATTGTCAGTAAAATGTGAGGCGAGGCTCTCAGTTAAGGGGTGGGTGAGTGTGGGGAGGAGCAATGGGAGGAAAGATGTGTCCGTCTCCTCCGTCCTTAAAAAATCTATCCCAACATCCATCCATCCCCTCTAAGCATCCTCCCACATATGACCTCCTTGTGTGACTAAATTCCTTGAAAAGGCCATTTACATGAGTCACCTCTATTTGCTTTCCTCTCTCCATAACTCTCTACAGTCTGCCTTCTGCCCTCATCATGCAACTGAAACTTCTGTCACTCACATTGCTAGCCATCTCTTAGATGCCAAATCTAATGCCCTTTGCTTCATCTTCACCTTTGCTGATCCCATGGCAGCCTTTAACACTTTCTGTCACCCTTCTCTTCATATTTTTGTCTAAGGTTTTGTGACATTATTCTCTCCAGGATCTCCTTTTAATCAGTCAATAAACATTTACTAAGTGCCTCCTAATAAACATTTACAGTGCCAAGGAAGGGAGGCAGAGAGCAAGGACATGGAGAAAAAGCCAGCCATGACCAGAGGGGAGGCACTGGTGCTGCCTCAAAATCCCTGGGGACACTGAGCCTGCAGACATTTAAATTCTGATGTCCCTCTAAGAAGAGAAAGGCAGGAAAGAGATCTGGCAATAAGGAGATCCTGAAGACATTACAGAAGGGCCCATGGGTAGCACAAGGTGCTCCTGGGAACAATTTCTGGGGCCCAGCACCTGGGCCCCTATGGAGAAGGGATTGATCAAAGGCACTAGTGTATTTGCCAACTTTCTAGGAGAGAAGAGTAAAGAAATGGAGATGCCCCTCATCACAACCCCATGAAAGCAGTGCCAAAGCACACAGTTCACAGGTACCTTGAATCTTATTCCTGGAAAGGATAGAGAGTCAGCCTCTCATTTCCTACCTGAGACACAGTGAAGCCTCTCTATGATTTCCCTGACAAGAAGCCTTCCAGGCTTTGCTTGGAGTCCTTCAATAATGGGAAACTCATGGGGCAGCTAGGTGGCACAGTGGATAGAGCACTGGCCCTGGAGTCAGTAGTACCTGAGTTCTAATCCGGCCTCAGACACTTAACACTTACTAGCTGTGTGGTCCTGGGCAAGTCACTTAACCCCAATTGCCTCACTAAAAAAAAAATAATTTGGAACTCACTATCTCTCAACCTAGGTCAGTCTTTGGAAAGTTCAGTTTTTTATTATGTTAAGACAATCCTGCATCCCTGGCATCAATCCATTAATCAATCAATCAATCACAGAAGTATGTATTAAGCCCTACTATGTGCCAGGCACTTTATTTTTCCTTTTGATTCTAGATTTTCATTCTGAAGCTAGGCCGAACTGTAAACCCTTTGCCCCATGACAGTTCTTCAGATATGTGAGGACATCTCCCACTGCCTCCACTGTCTTCTCTCTGCAGAGTGAAATGCTGCCCACTTAGAGATTCATGGAATTTTGAGCTGGCAGGGCCCAATCCCCTCCACTTAACCTAGAGGAAACAGGCCTGGAGAGAGAGGTTTGAGGGGGATAGATTGGAATGGGTTAACAAAATACAGCCTGATGACTGTACCTGAGAAATGACCTGAGGGTCAACAGTTGGAAGAAAGGCAAGGCTGTAGCCAGGATACATATCAATAAACATATAAATCAAAGAGAATGCACTGAAAAGTATGTTTCAGTTAAAAGTAGACATCCTCCCTAAAGAATAGTTTGTTCCTGTATTCATCAGCGTGAGAGTTCTATGTTACATTGATTAAGTTGGTCCCACTGGCCTAGGCACACTGACCAGCAGCATGAATCTGAGAGTGTATATAAACTCGGGATCCTGTATTTCAATTTTATCTCTTGTGCCATGACTTGAGACCCCTGCTCTTCTCATTTGTGCCTCTGGCAGAGGTTCAGTGACTGAAGCCAAGGGTCAATCCCAAGGTCACACAGGCCACAGGAAGTAGAGCTAGAATTCAAACCCAGGTCCTGAGTCTACCACACAACCTTCCTCCTTTCATGTGTTCCCTCATAGGCTGAGGTTTCCAGGCCCCTCATCATCCCTGCCTCTCAATGTCCTTCCTAAATGTGGATCCTAGAAATGAACATGATATTCTAGGTGTGGTATGACCAGGACCAAAGAGAGTTGCTTCTCTCTCTGGAATGACTGTTTTATCCAGTGCTTTCAGTGGTGTGGGAGCACTCCAGTTTGGAGAGTCCTGTTGCTTCTTTCAATCAGCCAGGGATTAGGGAGCTGTCTGGCACCCGGGGAGGTGTTAAATGATTTGCTTATGGTCAAGTGGCCAAGCCAGTAGGTAGGACTTGGACCCAGGTCTTCCTGACTTCAAGACTGGGCCTCTATCATCTACCCTAGGCTCCACTGCATGCTTGAATTAATGCAACCTGAAAGCACTCTAGCTAAGAGAGCTACATGGCTAGGCATAGAGCACTCAGCAATCAGACACAAGTACACACACACACACACACACACACACACACACACATTCTCACAGTGGAAGTGCCACATCCATTGTCTCAGTCACATACCATCCTGTGTGACCAGGAGACCTCACTCTTTTGATCTGACATGCAGCTGAGGTTTTGGTCCCTGTGTCTCTGATGCATTTACCTTGTCACCAAATGAGGTCATAGGAGAATGACCCTTGGTCTCTGGCTCCTTCTTGCAATGAAGGGTGCAGACACCTTCAAAGACCTTTCATGACCATGACCTATTGGTCCTGCCCAGCACACTTCTCCAGTTAATATAGAAACTTCAGCATTTGACAATCCATGCCCACCCCTCCAGTAGACAGCAGCTTTCCTGACAAGCACACAGAGTCAGGAGGCTAAAAACACAAGTAGTGTTAATGAAAAGTAGAAGAATGATTGAAAAAGCATTGGTGATGTGCTTACTTACTATGAGCCTAGAACCTTGCTAAAAGCTGCCATTACAAATTAATAGTGTCAGTGGTCTCTCTCAAGGAGCTCCCACTCTAATTGGGCATGACAATGCACACAGGAAGGGTCACCTGCTGGCTGGGTGGAAAGACCAAGGCCACTAAGGGTGCCAGTAGCAGGACACATGAGAAGGCCCAGTACTCCCTAGGGCACATCAAGGAGCCTTACCTTCAGACTTGGGAGTTTGGAAAGGACTGCCCCACCACCATCACCACTACCAGCACCATTAAAAAGGTGGAGGGGAGTAGGCATAAAGCTCAGAATGAAACGGGGATCCAGAGATCCCTCCAGAAGGGCTGGGGAATAGCAGCATTGGCAGAAATGATAGGGCATGGCATCCTGCCATGCACCAGCTCACATCGAATTAATACAAATGCACAATTACCATCAGTGAACCACTTCCCTTCTTTTTCCAGATTCCCCTCCACCCATATACTCCATAGTCTCATTAACTTACAGTACTGTCATAGGTAGAGCTTTGTAAGGTGATGACCAGGCATTGCTTCCCAACTCTGGCCCTTCCATCCACAGTCTATTTCAGGGGAGAGTGGCTTGCTTCCTCCAATAAAACAAAATCAGAAAGAATGAAAGTAAAGAAAAGAATTATAAAAACATCATCAGAAAAACAATTTACTTGGACAATAGTTGAAGGAAAGATTATTTAAGTTACTGAAGTACCTGAAACCATTGAGCAAAGAAAGAGCCTAGGCATTATTTCAAGAAAATTATGCAAGAAAACTGCTCTGATATCTTAAGATCCAGAAGGTAAAATAGAAAGTGAAAAAATTCATCAATAATCTCCTGAAAGATATCCCAAAATTAAGACTCCAAGGAATATTATACCCATATTCCAGAGCTCCTAGATAAAGGACAAAATATTACAAGAAGCCAGAAAAAAAAAACAATTGAAATACAATGGAGCCACAGTCAGGATCACAGGAGAGTTAATGGCATCTATGTTAAAGGATCAGAGAGCTGGGAATATGATAATAGGGAAGGCAAAGAGCTAGGATTACAACATAGAATAAACTACAGTGGTAAACTGAGTAGTCAAGGGTACCAGACATTTTATAAAATAGAGAAAGTTTAAGTATTCTTTCTTTTAATGAGGCAATTGGGGTTAAGTGACTTGTCCAGGGTCACACAGCTAGTAAGTGTTAAGTGTCTGAGGCCAGATTTGAACTCAGGTACTCTTGACTCTAGGACCAGTGCTCTATCCACTGTGCCACCTAGCTGCCCAAGGTTAAGTATTCTTAAACAGAGGACTAGAGAAGTATAAAAGTATAAACAGAAAAGAGACTCAGTAAGGTTCAATTGTTTATGCTCCCATATATTCTAAGTAATGATTATCAATAACTGGTTTCTTGGGAAGATTCAGAACTTCCCTCCTGTATTCCAAAAACCCTGAAATTTTTACTGAGAGACTTTAATGAAAATATTGCATATAACTCTCTTCATCTTGGTCAATCCCTAGCCAACCATGCAAGGAATTTCATCTAGGGCAGGGAATCTCATTCTGTTCTACTCAAGATTGGGTGGAGACAAATCCTTTTGTCTAGATAGCTGAAGGAAGGCTCTTCCTCCAAGGGTCACTCATTCCATTCCTAGAAAAGGGTCTTTGAATTGATAGCTTAAAGCTATAATTAGTCTGGTATAGTGCTTCATTTTAAGATAGCCCACCTCCAATTATCTGTGGGGACCAATTTTTAATTGGGGAGTGTTAGCTAAGCGGCTCGCTGGAATATTGGGGCAAGGAAGGAGACTGGCAGCCTCCCTCAAAACAGAACACGATTTATTTTAACAAGAGCAAAATTAAAAAAAAAAAACACACACACAAGATCAGTAGGGCCAAGGGAAAGGAAATAAAATGGGGAAAGGGAAATTATACAACCTGAAAAGATACTACCACCCAGGAATCAGCTGAGAATACACAGCAGAACTCCTGTAGCCTTCCACTGTCCAGCTACAATGCCCAATTCTCCTCCCCCAATCCCAGAAAAATTCCACACAGCCCCAGGCAATGGGATGGCCGCTCTGACAGTCACATGATTGCCCTCACTAGGCTTCCAATCATTATAATTTTGTCACGTCCATGTAGGCCTTGGTGAGTGGTGATGACATGAGGTGCCAGTGCCATGGCAACGGCTACAACCAGTTGGTGGAGCACCGTGCAGTTTGCAGAGCCCCAGGCCAGTGTGCACCCAGGCATAAAAACCTAAAATAACAATTAATTTTTTATATATCTTAACCAGTTTGATTTGATTACTACTTGATGAACCACATACTGTTTCAGGGTTATATAAGCTGTGACCCAACCACCAGGATCATCTTTAGTCTGAGACAACAAAATAACCATTCTTTTATTAATAACTTGCAGGCCTAATGAATAATATGATTGAATTATCCTGAAACCATGCCTCTCAAATTTTAATTTGTCACAATATATAATACATGTAATTTATAATATCTTTATCATTATAAAGAAAATTAGAAGGATTCTACATAGTCAGAGACCATGGGTGTTAGTTGATTATGTTGGGGTAATCTCAGAAAGAAAATTAAAGAGTGAGAAAGAGGGAGGCACTGGGAGAAGGGAGAGACAGAATGAGGCAGATTTTCTCATAGAAAAGAGGCATACAAGAAAGAGCTTTTACACTGAAGTAGGAAATGGTGGGGGGAGTTAGTGGGCAACACTTGAACATCATTCATTAGAATCTTTCCAAAGAGGGAAGATTATATACCCATACTCAGTTGTGTATGAAATCTATTTTATCCAGTAGGAAAATATAAGGGGAAACAGATAAATGAAAGGGAAGGATGACAAGAGAAAGGATGTAGTGATAGGGATGGATTTAATTGATCAAATTTATCATGAGGTGTTCCAAAGGAATTACAAGACTCAGTGACTCAGTTTCCAAAGTTTTATTAATATACTTTGATCACCACAGGGAGAATCACCCCATAAGAGAGATTCTTGAACAGGAGGATGAAAAATGTTTATATATATATAGAGAGAAAACGTAGTCTATCCCCTCATTATCTTAATCTCCTCCTTAAGGAGGTACATGTGAGTGTTTTTCCTCATTGGGACTTCCTGGGGTCCTAAGACAACCTCTGAGGCAGGTACCTTTTCCTTGGATGTCTGTATTTGGGTTTTATACATCATAAGGTGAACCTAAAGACACATTTGGTCGTTTCAGCGCATGTTCGCCAACATATGCTTAAACCTATCAGACCCAGAGGGTCTCTGTGTTTATGATATCTCTTTACTTAAGATCTGGTTTTTAGGTGTCCTGTCATGTAGAAATATTAATGGCTATGAGTGGTTAATTGTCCCTAGTTACAGTCTCTGCTGATGGTGAGGGTTGATAGGGACAAACCCTCTTGGCTGGTTACTCTAAGAACATAAATCTTAGGTTCTCTGTTAACCCTTTTAGTTACTTCCAATAACTCAAGTCTTAGGTTATCTGTTAACCCCTTTTAGCTATGATTGATAGGGTATCTATTAGCCCCTTTTTAGCCTCCTCCATCAGAAGGGCAAATTAAGGGTGGCAACTGATCTTTGACAAGGTACAGGCTAAAAAGGGGAAAAGAAGAAACCCTTGAAAGGGTTTGAAAGTTGAGAGGAAGGAGCAGAGTCAGAGCAGACTGAACCAAGAACTGGCAGAGCTGGATCAACCAGCAACAGGAGAAAGAGAAGGTAGCTCTGAGCTCTGCCGGCAAAGGAAAGTATCCGAGATGGACCCTGGCTTTATGAGCATCTCTGATTGGAAGACCCAGCTGGTGCCAGCAGGGTATTCACCTACTTGAGACCTAAGGAATTTTCCAAGAAGAGGTCTGCTCCTTCACCAACTTCCCCTCTGAATCCCTATCTAGTCTTAGACAATACAGTAATCTGATTTTTATTTACACAAAGGTTTCCAGTAACCTGAGTTTTGCCTCAATCATTAAGAGGCCAGCCGTTAAATAGAGATAGATACAAATGTCAATTTAAGCAAGGAGTCCAACCTCTGCCTAAATTTTAGGAATTGTCTTAACCCATAATGTTTCATCTAAAAAATCCTTTGAAGTCATAGAAGAGGGAGCCTGGTGGACTGAAGAGGGGCATTATATCATCCCTAAGATCACTTTAAAAATGAACTCATGATTGTCAGGTGATGTTACTCTTAGATAACAGATCATAGAATGTCAGGGCTGGTGACACCGTTAGATCAGAGAATATGAGATCTGGGAGGACCCAGAGATCAGAGAAAGTAGAATTACAGAGCTGGAAGGGACTCTGGAACACACAATGTCAGAGGTGGGAAGGATCAAATTAGCATCACAGAATGCCAGATATAAAAGGGACCTTGGAACCCAAAATGTCCCTGCTCCAGGTGGACCTCAGGCTATCTGCTGACTGACTGCACTAGAAGGGTTGTCACCACACAGACAGAGCTGGGAGGGTCTTCAGAACACTGAATATCCTTGCTGGAAGGGTAGTTGCCTAAGCTCATCCAGTTTATGCTAGAGATCTTCCCAATTAGGGGGTGGACTTGAGGTCAAGTCAACTAATACAGTAGCCTAGGATTTTTGATCCTTCAAGACCAAACTCTTCCTCCCATCATCAGACCTCCTGCAGACCCTGGGGTGTATATGGTGCAAGTGAAGTCTACCTAATCCAACAGCAAGCTCCTCCTCCCAGTGATTTTTAGTAATAAATGAATAAAAAAGCAAAACTGATTTTCCCCCTGCCACATTGTACAAATGAACCCATGCAAGTCCAGTAGAGCTTAATCCCCTGTCTTTGTAGGAGTGACTGATGCTTTCTACCTTGGCTTAATCACTGCACATTACTGATGAGGTGAATGATTTAATCAATATAAATGTGAAAGCATAAACAGGCATTGAAGCTCCCTATGACAAAAAGCCCAACCACTGGGCCCCAGGATGCTTGTTTCTGGCTTGTTCAAAGGGCAGGGAGTAGGATGGGGGTCTCACACCACTTCAAATGGAAACCCCGATCAAGTTAGCCACCCACCTTTGTTGGAATACGTCTCTAGAGGCAAAAAGTTTTGTCTAGCAAGTCAGCAGCAGCTAGCTCTAATCATTGGTTACCATAGTGACTGGTTGTTCCCAAAGATACCTGCATTTCCAGGTTGCTGGCATTCAGACCACCTACTTATCCAGCCTCCACTAAGATCCCTGGACCAGGAGAAGGGGAAGGCTTCTTCCCAGCTTTGTTCTGGACTGCCAGCTGGGTGCAGATCTAAATCACCAGGGTTACAAAATATCGGGAGGTACCCATCCATGCAGACATATGTAAACACGGGCATATAAAGTGCATAACTGAGAGACAGAGAACAAAACAGAGACAGACGTAGAGATGCAGAGGCAGAGACAGGCAGAGCCAGAGCCAGAGGAGGAAAAATATAGATGTGGACTGCAGAATAGCGTGTACAAGAAGAAAAATAAAGTAGCTGTTGCCATGATACATGCATCAGGCAAGTGAACAAACATGATCCCAGGCACTCTGGTGACCTCCCTGATCAGCTCCTGGCCAGGAGAGAAGAGACTGAGGCCTAACAAGCTTAAGTTGTTACCTGGGGTCTCACAGATACTAAGCATCAGAGGCAGCATTTGAACCCAGGTCCTCTGATTCCATAACATCCAAGACTTAATAAAAGCCAAGGACAGGTCTGCCTCCCAGAGCAGCTTTTGGCACCCAACCATCATTTCCCCAGGAGTTTTCAGAATTTGGTCTTTAATTCTCCACAAAGAAAGGGTAAAGGACCTTAAACTTGCATGTGAACAAGTAGGCTAATAATACATCACATATAGGACAGCCTTTATTTTTGTCTCCTTTAAGAGAATTTCTCAAAATCCTTTGTATTCCTGAACGTGGTTCTTTGCTAACTGAATTCTTTCTTTGGAGGCTGTTGGCAATATATTTTTTCTTTGACCTAGAAACTTGGAATTTTGGCTCTAATCTTCCTGGAAGTTTTTATTTGGGGAGTTTCTTTCTTGGGGGTGACCTACAGATCTTTTCCATCTCCTCTTTGCTTTCTGGTCTTAAGAGGTCACGGAAGTTTTATTATACCTAGGCTTTTTTTCTAGGGCACAGCTTTTAGGTTGTCCAATAATTCTTAAATGTTTACCCCTTAATTGTTTTTCCATATCACTTGTGTTTTCTATGAGATATATTAAATTTTCTTTCATTTTATAGGAATACATTTTCCTTATATTTTGTATGTGGTACATCATATTTATATGTCTAATTACTTATATCAATAAAAGAGAGGGAAAGTACATTAATGAATTGGGCATGCAACTAAAGTATCTTGAAAATGAATAAACTAAAAATCCTCGGTTAAACACCAAATTGGAAATCCTGAAAATCAAAGGAGAGGGTAATAATTGTAAGCAAGGAAACCAGGTAAAATTAATAGGTAAAATTAGAAGTTAGTTGTATGAAAAAATAAAATAGATAAAGAATTTGTCCATTAGATTAAAAAAAGGAAAGAAGAAAATCAAGTTACCAGTATCAAAAATGAAAATGGTGAATTCACTACCAATAAAGAGGAAATTAAGACAATTGTTACAGGTATTTGCCCAATTATATGCCAATAAATTTGGTGGTTTAAATGAAATGGATGAATATCTACAAAATATAAATTACCCAGATTAACAGAAGAGGAAAAAAATACCTAACCCAATCTTAGAAAAATAAATTTAACAAGTGATCAACAAACTTTCTGAGAAAAAATTCCCCAGGACCAAATGGATTCATAAGTGAATTCTACCAAATCTTTTAAAAAATTTAATTCCAATAAAAAGTAAAGTACCTGGGAGTCTACCTAGCAAGGGAAACCCAGGAATTATAGAAACACAGGGATCAAATACTTCTCACACAAATAAAATCAGATCTCAACAACTGGAAAAAAATTTTAATTTCTCATGGGTAAGCTGAGGCAATAAAATATGATATAATACAATAAAAATGACAATCCCAACTAATCTATTCATTCAGTGCGATACCAATCAAACTATCAAAAATTATCTTATAGATCTAGAAAAATAATAGCAAAATCCATCTGGAAGAAGAAAAGCTCAAGGATATCAAAAGAATCAATGAAAAATGCAAGAGAAGGTAATTCAGTTATACCAGATCTCAAACCATATTATAAAGCAGCGATTATAAAAAACAGTCTCATACTGGCTAAGAAATAGAGTGGTGGAGGAGTGGGACAGAATAGGTATGAATTGTAGTAGATTAAATTCTAAAATTTTTATTCCTTAATCATTTTTCCATATTACTTATTTTTTCTATGATATATATTATAATTTCTTTCTTTTTAAAAGATTAAGTTTTCCTTGTTTTTTGTGTGTCCACGGTATGTCCCTACTTTTCCTACATATCCCTTTCCTTCCTCGGAAATCAAAGAGAACTGTGGCAGCTAGGTGGCACAGTGGATAAAGCACCGGCCCTGGAATCAGGAGTACCTGACTTCAAATCTGGTCTCAGACACTTGACATTTACTAGCTGTGTGACCCTGGGAAAGTCACTTAAACTGCATTACCCTGCAAAAAAAGAAAAAAAGAAATCAAAGAGAACCATCAAATATGATGAATAGTATTTTAAAGAGAACAAAATACTCCACACAACTGATTGAAATTTTGAAAAGGTCTGAAAATATGTGCAACCTGTAACAGCTATGAACCTCTTGTTAGAAAGGGCGAGGTTGGGGTTGTGTTCTCATATCTGTTCATTCATTCTCATGCTTGATCTTTGTGATTTTGTTACATTTCCTTTTAACTTTTGGTGTTTTGTTTCCATTTCCATTGTTGTGGTTACCATACAGTAGTTTTCTTGGCTCTGCTTACATCACTCTGTGTCAGTTCACATAGCTCTTTCCATGGTCCTCTATATGCATCAGGGACATCACTTGTAACATTCAATAATATTTCATTATATTGGGGCAGCTAGGTGGTGCAGTGGATAGAGCACTGGCTCTGGATTCAGGAGGACCTGAGTTCAAATCTGGCCTCAGACCCTTGACAATTACTAGCTTTGTGACCCTGGGCAAGTCACTTAACCCCAATTGCCTCACCAAAAAAAAAAAAATCATCATATTCATGGACTAAGATTTGTTTAGCCATTCCCTGTCGTACATAGGTATCTAATTGTTTCCAGTTGTTAGTAATCACCACAAGTCCTTGCTAGAAAGATTTTGGACAATATAGGGGCTTCTTTCTTATCACGGCTCCCTTGAAGTATAAGATCAGTAATGAAATCTCTTATTCAAAGGGAATGGACATTTTAGTCACATTATGTGCATAATTCCAAATCGCTTTATGGAATGGTTTTACCATTTCACATCCCCATCAACAGTTCATTCACGTGTCCATCCTTCCCCAAGCCCTCCAACACTGACTGTTGTCATTTTTCCTAATTTGAAGGGTATAGGATGAAACCTAAAGGTTGTATTCATTTGCACATGGAATTTTGAAAGCATAAAGTATGGCCTGCATAAAAAATAATGGGCACAATGAATCAAGCGAAATCTGTCCAGAAGCGAATGACGATGCAAAAGAAGAGAAGCAATAACCAATGACATTTACAGAAAGATATGCTTACTATTCAAACAACACATCTTGAAGACAGAATGCATAGAGACTGTCAGGACAAGAAGTCTCCCAGAGGAATACAACAGGACCAAAAATCTTAGCACTGCAATGCAGGAAATCATACAAGTAAACTGCCCAGACTTTCCAAAATAGAAAATGAAACACCAATTGAAAAAACCAAATGTCACTTTCTTTTTTTCGTTTCTTTTTCTTTTTTAATGAGGCCATTGGTGTTCAGTGACTTGCCCAGGGTCACACAGCTAGTAAGTGTCAAGTGTCTGAGGCCGGATTTGAACTCAGGTACTCCTGAATCCAGGGCTGGTGCTTTATCCAGTGTTCCACCTTGATACCCCTAAATGTCACTTTCACAAAAGAAATAACACTGGGGCGGGGGGGGGGGCAATTTCCAAGAAGCAGAGTGTTTGTCTTGAATAACTGAATTGAGAAACACCAAGTTCTACAAGCAATGGACAGATGCTGGTCATGCCCAGCCTATCAGTGAATCAGTAATATTTCTGGGAAAACAAATGGGATTGTGAATGAAAAGGGAATACAGCCAAGTGTGTGGTGATGGATCAACCTGAGGATTAGAAAAGTTGGCCAAGGGAGTAAAGAGCCTTCAGGACTGGTGAGGAGCTGGAGGGAAGAATTTAGGAGGAAGAGGGAAGCAGGCATGCCTTGTATTGGGAGTTGAAGTGGGAATCTACTGGACTAACTGAGATGGAGGAAATGGGGGAAGAATAAATAACCAGAAATAAAGGATAAAAAAAGGAACACATAAGCAAAACCACCAGGAGAAAGGGATAATAGGAGGAAGTGATCAGGGGTGAGGTGAAAAGAGCCATTGGGAACAGGGTCATCTGAAAAATAATACTCTGTAGTAAATGAAGAAACATAGTACTGAATTTAGAGCCAAAAACGGGGAAAATTATAACTGGAAATCCCCCCAATATTATCAATCAAAAACCAAATGTTTATTCCATACCATCTATATGCTAGGCCTTGTGTTCATTGCAGGAGATACAAAAAGAAGCAAAAGACATGCCCTTCCCTCAAGGAGATTTCAATTTAAAGGAGGATCTGTCATTCTAATGGGGGAT
Source organism: Dromiciops gliroides (assembly GCF_019393635.1). Classification (NCBI taxonomy): domain Eukaryota; kingdom Metazoa; phylum Chordata; class Mammalia; order Microbiotheria; family Microbiotheriidae; genus Dromiciops; species Dromiciops gliroides. The sequence continues at coordinate 21,686,777 of NC_057867.1, read as the reverse complement.
CTTAAAGTCTACTGGAGGAACTTAGAGTACAATAGTAGAGACAAAGAGAGGAAGACGGAAACAAAATGAGAAACAGGGACAGATTGGAGAAAACAAAATTCTACAATAGGTTATTTATAAAGAAAAAAACATTTGATATACAAAGATAAACATGATATAAAGCTGGGGAGTTAGAGGGAACCCCCCCCCAATATACCATGCTCTTTCTTCCTGAAAAAGCTGTTAGAGACCTAGTGATCAGCTATTGTGTGCTGTCCTCTAGAAGGAAACCTGATGAAATGGAAGAGAGTGGGAAAACATAGATATAGTAATGAGTTTCTGTTAAGTGTGTGAACTAAATCAATAACCACACTAAAAAGTGTTTCATTATTTAAATGGTCTCTGTGTTGAATATCCCTTTACAATGTGAAAATGACCTATCTCTTATAAACTCAGATTTTTTTCCCTGTATATTTAATTTTCTGAAAGCAGACTAGAGGTAGTTGTGAAATAAGACACTTTCTCCTCAAAGTGTCTCTGTTTACAAAAGTTTTTATGTAGAACTATTCATCAGAAGGAAAGAGCAGAAAACCTTGTTGGCAGTCTCTACAGAAATGTTTATTTCATGTTTTAGTCTATTTAAATTTTAGAATTTGTCTTAGGGGCAGCTAGATGGCGCAGTGGTAAAGCACCGGCCCTGGATTCAGGAGTACCTGAGTTCAAATCCGGCCTCAGACACTTAACACTTACTAGCTGTGTGACCCTGGGCAAGTCACTTAACCCCAATTTTCTCACTTTAAAAAAAAAAAAGAATTTGTCTTGCTGTGGTGCTTGCTATGCCTTTCTTAAAGATTTCTTCACCCATAAGGTATCATAGCTAGTGTTTTTATAGCACTTTAGGATTTGCAAAGTGCTTTACATATATGATTCTATATGATTGTGGGGAATTAAGAAATAATGTAGGAAAGGAAAACAAAGATTTTATTGTTTGTTAAAATGAAAACAATTGAATATTTTTCTATGTTTGTTATTTGTAATTAACCAAAGTGTCCAGGTCCCCCTTGTGTTTGTTTGAAAAAGTCAGTTAACTGGGGATCATTTAGTGCCTACAGTCATTTACTGCTCCATTTTTTGCTGCCAAACCTTTTACTGGAATAAGATCTTGAGTATTCTAGATAGTAAGTGGGCTCCCATTTATCTTCTGCATTAAAAATGTATACTGTGTTCATAGGAACTCATCTTAAGAATTTTAAAAGGACTAACAGTCATTCAATAAATGTTTACTGAGCACCTGGCTTTTATGCCCCCTCCTATATGCCTGATGCCATGGACATCTCAATCCCATGCTTGTGATTAAGTCTGACTCAGTTTCCTCCAATATGTTCGGTGGCACGGACATATATTCCATCCACCTATTTTAAGCCTGGCATACTACATGACAAAGATAAAAATTATTTTTAAAAATTAATAGTGCAGCAATTGTCTTCTCAATTAACCCTCCACAAGGGGGGACTATAGTAATATTAAGTTTTAAAGAATGTTTCAATTTTTGTTTTATTATATGTTTTATGTGTAACAACTAAGATTCTGAATTCCCTTAAACATGTTTTTGAAAACTTTCATTGTTTGATTTGATTCTTGACAAAGCTATTTTAAAGTTGTGTTAAGCTCAATTTTGTAGGAAAGATTCCTGCTTATTACCAGCATCCACACATCAACCCCTGAAAAGACTTCGATTCCACGACTACACCTGGAGGACATCTGAGAAAAGACTTTTGCAGACTTTAAATGAACAGTTTTGTTTTGTTGTTGTTGTTTTTTTCCTCTTTTCTCTTTTATTATAATATACATCATCTGTAACATGTACTCTCTGCAGAGGCCCTCCCTTTGTAAGACCAATGTCAAAGCGCCGGTTCATGAGGACAAAAAACCGCCCCTCTGGACAAGACTTTCCTCTCTCCCTTTTCTATATTGGTATTAACATATTGTTATTTAGCATAGGATATTGTTATTTTTGACTGTTTCATCAAGGAAATGCCCTGTTTCTTGAAGAAACAAAGCGGGGACTGTCACAATTGGAATGACACCACCTGCTGGAGACATATTGTAGAAAAGCTCCGACATGAGGTGAAGGTCTCTGAGGGTAAGACCATGCACCTTTCCTTTGGCGTCAGGAAGTGACGTTTGCTTGTGGGAGGAAGAAGGGGGAGGATGGCACTCTGACTTGTTCTCTTTCCTGTGAACTCTGGCGGAGAGCGGAGCTAGGAATGCTCTCTCCCTTTAATAGACAGGAATCTAGGCCTTGCTCTTTCTCTTCACAAATTCTTATTCTCCTTAATAAATGCTTAAAAGTCTCACTCTTGTTAAAGCTTATAATTTATTGGCGACCCCTCATTAGATATTTTAGACAGACTAGCTAGAATTTTAGCCCTTAACAAGGTGATGACAAAAGAGTGGATAGTGCAATAATGGTATCTGACAAAGCAAAAGCAGATATTCAAACAATAACAAAATGCAAATAAAACTACATTAGACTGTAAGCAACCATAAACAGTAGACAAATATCACTAATAACAAACTTTTACAATCCCAGTGCCTTAAGATCCCCATTCATAATGGAAACATGAACTGACCTAGCAGAAGACGCAGACAGTAACAGAGCAGTGACGAGAGACTTCGATATACCTCTGGAGCACTGGGCCTGGAATCAGGATGAAATCAGGAACTTGTTATCTGTGTGATACTGAATAAGTGGATTCACCTGTGCATCCTTGTTGTGAAATAGGGGAGACTATCATCTGCCTCACAGGGTTGTTGTGAGGATCAAGTGAGATAATGTTTGCAAAGGAAGTTAGCACAGGTCCTAGCACACAGGAGGGACTTAAAATGGTTGATTGATTAATGAATAGAGTTCCAAATCTGCAATATTATATTTCCTTCTATTGTAATAGTGTACCCAGGTTAGCCTTCAAACAGTCTGCACTGAAGGGTGCAAGGGCGCAAAACCAGGAACACAGAAAGGCAAAAGAGAAAGCCTTTCAGATCAAGAAGAAACATTTCACATAAGAAGGGAATGAGGCTTCAGGTGCTCAAGGGCATATCCATGGCTTTGGGTAACTGCTTTGTGACTAGTGTTCTTGCTGTGCCATTTCTTTTTTTTTTTTTTTTTGCGGGGCAATGGGGGTTAAGCGACTTGCCCAGGGTCACACAGCTAGTAAGTGTCAAGTGTCTGAGGCTGGATTTGAACTCAGGTACTCCTGAATCCAGGGACAGTGCTTAATCCACTGCACCACCTAGCCGCTCCCCTTGCTGTGCCATTTCAATGCCTTGGCTAGAAAAGAAGACAACTGGCTGATTGTGAAGGGGAAACACAGGAGGGAGTGTTCTTCAACTAGTGTTAGTGCCCTTGGTGGAGTAGCAGCTACACCTGGTAGTACCAGTGTGGGATAAGGGAGTCAAGTAAGATAAGGGGTGTGCGATAAGAAAGAGACTAATAAACTGGGGAGGAGATAGAATTGACTGTATGATAAAGGGGCTAAAATTCAAGCCAATTGTGGATGAAGAATACTACTGTGTTTAAGTTTTTCAGTCAATAAGCATTGACAGAATGCCTACTGAGTGCAATGCACAAAGCAAGGAAAAGTCAGACAATCCCTTTTCTCAAGGACCTCACAGACTAATGGGGGGGGGGGGCAACACACAAACAGCTGAAGTACAAACAAACCACATACAGGATGAATTGGAAATAAGCAAGACAACAAAGGCGCAAGAGCTAAGGAGATCTGGGAAAGGCTTATTGTAGAAGATGGGATTGTCAGTGGGACCTTAAAGAAGTCAGGGAAAGCAGAAGGCCGAGATGAGGAGGGAGAGCCCTGCAGGCAAGTGGGACACCCTGAGAAAATGGGCAGAGTTGGGAGGTGGAGTGTCTTGTGCAAGAGCAGCAATGACGAGAGTGTCACTGGAGCCTAGACTATGTTGGGGGGGGGGAGAGTATAGGGTGTATGAGAGATGCAGAAATGGGGAGCAGGTTGGGATGCATTTTGAATGTCAGAGTATTTTATATTAGATTGTTGAGGTGATAGGGAACCACTGGAATATCTTGAAGTGGGGGTGGGGATGACATTGTCAAACTTGTGTGGGAGGAAGGTCATTCTGGCAGCAGCATGGAACATGGACTGCAGTGGGCAGAAACTTGTGGCAGGAAGATATACTAACAGCTATTGCAGTAATCCAGGCATGAGGTGATTAGGGATGTCTTCCAGGAGCCTTGCTAGCATAATCACCTTCAGTTCTTCAAGTGTATACAGGGTGGGCCCTAGTCAAATGGATTAGACAGAGGTCAGGAATCAGAGCAATGGGTGGTTCTCTTGATTCTGCTCACTTCATTCAGTATCACTTCATCAAAGACTTTCCAGGTGTTTCTAAAATCTGCCTACTCATCATTTCCTACAGAACAATACTATTCCATAATCTTGATATACCCAAACATGTTTAGATATTCCCCAATTGATAGGTATTCCCTCAATGTCCAATTCTTTTCCACTATAAAAAGAGCTGTTATAAATATTTTTACATGTGGGTCCTTTCCCATTTTTATGATCTCTTTGGGATACAGACTTAGCAGTGTTATTGCTGGATCAAATGGTATGCTCCCTTTTATAGCCCTTTGGGCGCAGTTCCAAATTGTTCTTCAGAATTGTTGGATCAGGTCACAACTCCACCAGCAACGCATTAGTGTTCCAATTTTCTCACATCTTCTCCATCATTTATCATTTACTTTTTGTGTCATATGAGCCAATCTTATAGGTGTGACAGGGTAGCTTAGAGTTGCTTTTATTTGCATTTCTCTAATCAGTACTGATATAGAGCATTTCTTCAGGTGACTATAGATAGCTTTAATTTCTTCATCGGAAAGCTGACTGTTCATATCCTTTGACCATTTCTCAACTGCGGGAATGACTTGTATTCTTATAAATTTGACTCAGTTCTCTGTATATTTCAGAAATAAGGTCTTTATCAGAAACACTGGATGTAAAAATTATTTCCCTGGTGAGAGGGAAATGACTCCTGCTTGATAATTCTCTGGAATTCAACATGAGTGATGTGTCAAAGGCTCATTTATTGTCATTCTCACAATAATGGTCACCCAGTGTGCAGCTACTGGGTACAAAGAATGGGCGCTCGCAGGCACCATTTTAACCCCTAGTCCCTAACGCGAAAGGACCCTTCCCATTTTCATCACTGGTCGATTACTCAAGGGTTACAATCTATGCGTAAAAACCAGCTAACTAGAATGCAGTATTCCTAACCCAAATTTCCATAATCGTTCTTTGGGTTCTTAGCCAATTGGGGAGATGACACAGGGACATTTCTTCAATCTTCCCTTTTATGGACACAGCCTAGGAGAGAGACCAGCTCAGGGCTCCTTGAACCATGTCATCTGTTTGCTGGAGGGGAAGGAGGGGGGATTGAGACCTTTGTCCTCAAACAGTTCCAGAGGAGTGTAATTTGAATGGTAACTGTTATATCCTTATTGAGAGGAGACCATTCCCCATTTCCTCACATCAGGGTTCTGCTTTACTTCTAATCTTGGTTGTCTTGGTTTTGTTTTTGCAATAACTTTTTAATTTAATGTAATAAAATTATTCATTTTATATTTCATAATGCTCTCTATCTCTTGTTTGTTCATAAATTCATCCTTTTTCCATATATCTGACAGGTAAACTATTGCTTGCTCTCCCATGTTGCTTATGGTATCACCCTTTTTGTCTAAGTCATGTGCCCACTTGTACCTTGTCTTGGTATATGGTGTGCAATGTTGGTCTATGTTTAGTCTCTACTATGCTATTCTCCAGCTTTCCCAGCAGTTTTTGTCAAATAGTAAGTACTTATCACAGAAGCTGGAGTCTTTGGGTTTATTAGAGAGCAGATTACTATAGTCATTTACTGCATTGCTTTTGTGTGTGTAGCCTATTCCACTGATCCACCACTCTATTTCTTGGGGCAGCAAGGTAGAATGGTGGACAGAGCACTGGCCCTAAAGTTGGGAGTTCCAATTTTACCTCAGACAATTACTATCAATGTGACCCAGGGAAAGTCTCTTAACCACAATCGCCTAAAAAATCTAGGGCCTTTGACAGTTTTCCTGATACATATCTTGCCACTGGACCCAGATAGCTCTGGATGAGAGAGTGAGGTTGGTGACTTTGCACATCCCTCCTTCACTTAAATCCTATTCAGTGCAGCTCATGACATCATCTTCAGATATCCACCAAGTTTGAGACCTCCTGAGTGCCTGTCTGTGAGACCTGGGAAATATGAAGAACTATGAGACCTGAGAAATATTAAGAACTGTGAGACAGTTCCTGCCCCCTCACAGAACTCAGGCTAATAGTGGTGATAAGAAACTACTATGGAGAAAAAACCCATATACAGGAAATATTGGAAATAATCAACATAAGAGGGGGCAGCTAGATGGCTCAGTGGATAAAGCACTGGCCCTGGATTCAAGAGAACCTGAGTTCAAATTGTAATGATTGGAATGACAACACCTGCTGGAGACTTACTGTAGGAAAGCTCCATCATGAGGAGAAGGCCACTAAGGGCAAGGCCATGTGGCTTTTCTTTGTCCTCAGGAAGTGACATTTGCTCATGGGTACTGTCTATCAAGGCTACCAGCCAATCAACTTGAGGAGCCTCCCATTTCTGGGAGGAGGACATGAAGTAGGAAGCAGATGCTGGCAGAGGGGTTCTGTCTCTTTTGGTTCCTGACCTCGCCATGGTGGGTTGGATGATGGGGTCTCTTAGAAATAGGTAGATTTTTACCTTTCTCTCTGATCCTAATGCTTTTTAAAAAATACTTAAACCTTTTACCTTTACTCCGTGCGTATCTCTCTGCTTCATATTTGTTTCTTGTAAACAGCATATTGTAGGATTCTGGTTTTTAATACATTCTGCAATTTGCTTCTGTTTTATTGCAGAGTTCATCCCATTCACGTTTATAGTTATTATTACTAGCTGTCTATTCCCCTCCATTCTATTTATCCCCTTTGTACTTTCCCTGCTTCTTTCACCCTATTCCTCCTCCCCAATATCTTACTTCTTACCCCTGCCTCCCCCAATCTGCCCTCCCATTTTATCTCCTCCCTCCCTTTTCTTTACACCTTTCTCCCTTGTTTTTGCCCTCCCTTCCATCAGCCCTGCCTTTCCTCTTACCCTTTTAATTTCCTAATGAATAAGCTAAGTTGCTTTATCCAAATGAAGGTATATGTTATTCCCTCTTTGAATCAAATCTAGTGAGAGTAGGGTTGAAGCAATGTTCACCCCTCCCTCCTTTCCTTCTATTGTGATAGGCTTTTTTCACCTCTTCATTCACCTCATTCCATCTCCCTTTTCCTTTTCTCCCCATAAATTCCCTTTTTAAGCCCTTAATTTTCTTGATATCACCACATCAAGGACAGTTTATATTTATACCCTCTGTGTATAATCCTTCTGTCTGCCCAAATACATTTACAGTTCTCAAGAGTTATAAGCATTATCTTCCTGTGTAAGGCTGTAAACAGTTTAACCTAATTACGTAACTTTTCCCCCCCCCTGTTTACCGTTTTTAACTTCTCTTGAGTCTTGTATATTAAGATCAAATTTTCTATTCAGATCTGGTCTTTTCATCAGGAAACCTTGAAAGTCCCCAATATCATTGAAAAGGTGAAGAAGGAGTTCTACCAAATTTGTTTTATGACACAAATATGGTGGTGATACCAAAACCAGGCAAAGCAAAAACAGAGAAAGAATATTATAGACCAATTTCCCTAATGAATATTGATGCAAAAATATTAAATAAGATATTAGCAAGGAGATTACAGCAAGTGATCACCAGGATAATACTCTATGACCAGGTGGGATTTATACCAGGAATGCAGGGCTGGTTCAACATTAGAAAAACTATTAACATAATCAACCACATCAATAAGAAAACCAACCAAAATCATATGATTATCTCAATAGATTCAGAGAAAGCTTTTGACAAAATACAGCACCCATTCCTAATAAAAACACTAGAGAGCTTAGAAGCAGGTGGAGCTTTCCTTAAAATAGTAAAGAGTATCTACCAAAAATCCATCAGCAAGCATTATATGCAATGGAGATAAGTTAGAGGCCTTCCCAATAAGATCAGTGGTGAAACAGGGATGTCCATTATCACCTCTATTATTCAATATTGTACTGGAAATGTTAGCATTAGCAATCAGAGAAGAAAAAGGAATCAGAATAGGCAAGGAGGAAACAAAACCATCACTCTTTGCAGATGATAAGATCATATACTTAGAGAATCCTAGAGAATCAACTCAAAAAATTACTTGAAACACTTAACAACTTTAGCAAAGTAGCAGGATATAAAATATATCCACATAAATCATCAGCATTTCTATACATGACCAACAAAGTCCAGCAGCAAGGGATAGAAAGAGAAATTCCATTTAAAGTAACAGTACATAATATAAAATACTTAGGAGTCTACTTGCCAAGACAAACCCAGGAACTCTATGAACACAATTACCAAGCACTTTTCAAATAAAAGAAATCAGATCTAAATAATTGGAAAGATATCAATTGCTCATGGAAAGGCAGAGCTACTATAGTAAGAATGACAATTCTACCTAAATTAATTTACCTATTCAGCACCATACCAATCAAACTACCTAAAAATTATTTTATAGAGCTAGAAAAAATAATAACGAAATTCATCTGGAAAAACAAAAAGTCAAGAATATCAAGGGAAATAATGAAAAAATGTACAGGAAGGTTAGCTGTACCAAACCTGGAGCTTTACTATAAAGTGGCAGTCACCAAAACTATCTGGTACTGGCGAATAAATAGAGTGGAGGATCAATGGAATAGGCTAGGCACAGGGGACACAGTAGCAAATTACATTAGTAATGCAGTGTTTGATAAACCCAGAGCCTCCAGCTTCTGGGATAGGAATTCAGTATTTTTTAAAAACTGCTGGAAAAACTGGAAGATAGTATGGTAGAAATTAGGCATAGACCAACATCTGACATCTTATACTAAAATAAGGTCAAAATGGATACATGATTTAGACATAAGAGGTGATAACATATATAAATGACCCTGGGCAAGTATATATATATATAAAATCCCAAATCATACCCATAGTCACAATGACATAAAAATGATAAATGAATGGAAATGGCTGATATTATTAAACATTATTACAGAATCTTCATTAAGCAAGTAAACCACATCATCTTATCCATGAATGCTCTATCTAGTACAATGATAATAACAGATACTTGAAATGATAAACAATTTATCAAAAGGAAATAAAACATCAGGGAATCTCAATATGTTCATTAATTGCCTTATAAAATCAAGCAATAAGGTTCAATAACCCTTTCCAGAAGACAGAGCCATTTGTTCTTGGTGGAGAAGTTCTTCACCTGTAGGAGGAAAAGCTTGTTTAATGTAAGAGCTTATAATGCTAGAATTTGGGGCATACCACAGTTTTTAAACTGATTCCCCAATTCTCTGCATGCCAAAGTGGGAGGGGTTTCTGAATCATCATTGATTCTTCTAATGCTGTCATAATGAACATTATGGTAGAAAATATGGAGTTCTTTAGTGTCGACTTTGTGCCAGAAATTTGCCATAGAGGTTCATTCAAGTGGTGAATTATTACATTCAGTTAGTTATGTTTGGCAAAGGCTACAATGGCATCATTCCCAGCACAAGTACCAGTTTTTTTTTTCAAATCAGCAGCATATTCTTCAAAGGGAATATCTGTTTCTATAAAAGACACAAAGTCTTCTTTATGACAGAGCATATAATTAGCAGTTTCTTCTCTGTGTTTGAGATGGTTTTGAAATGACCTTCTAACTGGTCTCCAAGGGCTCTGAAAAGACAATTTCCATCTCCTGATATCTTACGGAGTTTGAGTCCCAGGGTTTGCAATTGACTGATAATGCTTGCAAACTGGAACTGTCTATTACCCCTGGGCTCCATTCAGTTTCTTTGCTCTTTAGCAGCTGGTTGAGTTTTATCTGAAATCACTTTACCCACTAATGTTGCAGGCTTCATGTGGGAACAATGAATCCAAGTTTCTTTTCCTCTAATTTTAATAGCAGTAGGAGTTGTCAGTAATACCTGAAAAGGTCCCTCCCAAGCAGGCTGGGTCCCACTGGTCTGCTGAAAATTCTTATATATAATGTATACATTGTCTCCAAGATTTAAATCATGCAAGGAAAAGTCTAAAGGACCAGCTTTATAGCAACTCCTGCTTCATGGAGTTCATGTAGCCTAGTTTGTAGTTCCTGTATATAGGAAGCAACAGAAGTATCACCTCCCACCAGTAATGTATAGACTGAGGAATACATTTTAGCTTGGATAGGAGGGTGATCAAAAAGCATCTCATAAGGAGATATGTGGAGTTCTCCTCTTGGTCTACTGTGCAGAGAGAATAATGCCAAGGGTAGGACATCAGGACATTGTAAATGGTTTTCAGTACATAATTTGCCAATCATGCTCTTAAACTCTTTATTCATACGTTCAACTTGGCCTGAGCTTTGAGGGTGCTAAGGAGTATGAAATCTAGGAGTTACTCCCAAGAAAAAATAAATATGGAAGAGAACTGAATCTGTAAAATGTGTACCTCTATCAGAGTCGATGCATACTGGTGGCCCAAAGTGGGGAATGACCTCTTTAAGGAGAGCATTGACCACAAAGCCAGCAGTTGCTCGTGGGGCAGGAAAAGCCTCCACCCATCATGTGAGCTGGTCAACAATAAGAAGGCAAAATTTATATTGTCCTGCTTTGGGCATAGAAATAAAGTCAATTTGTAGATATTCAAATGGTATATATGCCAAAGGGCACTTTCCATATGCTTTAGCACAGAAGGCATGTTGATTGTAAGATTGACATGTGGAGCAGCCTGAGCAGATTTGAGATTCTATGTTAATTATACCTGTTGCTAACCAGGTCCTTCTAACTGAGTCCACAATGCCTTGTGTACCAAAATGGCCTTTCTTGTAAATAGAGAAGTATACCTGGTGATAGAATTTCCGGGGGAGAAGTGGTTTTCCCTCGAAAGACATCCAGACTCCATTGATCTGTGTAGCCTTGAATCTCTTTTCCACCTTTCTACTTCAAAATCATCATAAGTTAGGTGAAGAGAAACATCTTCAGAAGATGAGAGGTTAAATACATGTTCAGGGGCTTCTAAAGTAGCGAGTTTAGCTGCTGAATCAGCTCGTGTGTTCCCCTTTGAAACAGGATCACTATTCCCTGTGTGGGCAGGGCAATGTGCAATTGCTAGAGCAGAGGGAAGTTTCAGGGCAGATAGGAGGTCCTTGATAAGGTCTCTGTTAGCAATAGCTTTCCCAGAGGATGTTAGAAAGCATTTCTGTAGCCAAATCATGCTTACAGCATGGCATACACCAAAGGCATATCTAGAGTGGGTATAAATGGTAGCATTCCTCCCTTTGGCTATGTTACAGGCTTGTGTAAGAGCCACAAGTTCAGCAGCTTGTTCACTAAAATGTGAAGGCAGAGAAGATTCCCAGATAATAACATAATCAGAAACTACAGCAGCCCCAATGAAATGGGTGCCATCTTTCATAAAAAAAGAACCATCCGTATAGAGGACAATATTAGGCATCTCTAAAGTTGTATCCAAAAGATTATCATGGGTTTTCTCAGCCATATCAACTAAAGAGGCACAGTCATGCAACAGCTCCCCTGAGAGTGGTAAGTTAGGGAGCAGTGTTGCTGGGTTAAGGACTGTACAGCATTTTAAAGTGGTATTTTCATGACCTAGCAGGGTTACTTCATACTTAGCCAGACTTTGATGTGAAAAGGCTTGTGTTCTATGGCGTAGTAAGAAGGCCTCTACTTCATGGGGACATTGTATTGTAAGAGGATTACCTAGGACTAAATTATAGGCTTTTTCTACCAAAAGGGCTGTAGCCACCACTGCCCTGAGGCAGGGTGGCACCCCAGAGACCACAGAATATATTTGGCTGGAATAATAAGCTATTGGATGCTGGACAGGTCCTAATGATTGAGTCAGGACCCCAGAAGCCACTCCCTTCTGTTCATGCACAAAAAGAGTAAAAGCCTTACTGTAATCTCGGAGTCCTAGTGCAGGTGCTGATAACAATGCCCGCTTCAATTCTGTTATAGCTGAGAGATACTGGGAAACCAGCTGTAAAGGTTCTGGGACAGAATTTTTGGTTAGAGCTATAAGAGGTTTAGTAATTTCACCAAAAGAGGGTATCCATTGTTTGCAATACCCAGCTCCTCCCAGAATGGCCCTTAATTGCTTCTTAGTAGAGGGAGCAGCGAGCTGTTGAATAGCCTGGACTCACTTAGGAGAGACAGAGTGAGTTCCAGCAGCCAGAATGAAGCCCAAATATTATGCCTGAGGTAAGGACCATTGCAAGTTTCACTTAGAGAACTTGTGGCCTTTCTTGCATAGTTCTAATAATAAATTCCAGCTTTCTTCCTGACACATGTCAGTATCAGGGGAGGCTAAAAGTAAATCATTGGGGGCAGCTAGGTGGCGCAGTGGATAGAGCACCGGCCCTGGAGTCAGTAGTACCTGAGTTCAAATCCGGCCTCAGACACTTAACACTTACTAGCTGTGTGACCCTGGGCAAGTCACTTAACCCCAATTGCCTCACTAAAAAAAAAAAAAAAAAGTAAATCATCAACATACTGCACTAAAGTGGAATGTTTAAAAGTAATAGAGGCCAGATGCTGCTGTAAAGTTTGAGAAAATAATGTAGGACTGTCCACAAATTCCTGTGGGAGTCTAGTCCAGGTCCACTGTGTATTTTTCCAGGTAAAGGCAAATAAATAATGGTAGTCCTCATATACTGGTATAGAGAAAAAGGCAGAGCAGAGGTCTACCACTGTGAAGCCTGTAGCCTCACACGGGATTGAAGAAACTATGGTGGCAGGATTAGCGACTATAGCATGTCTAGGAATAACATAATTGTTAATAGCTCTAAGATCTTGTACAAAACGATAAACAGGTTTGCCATCTGGGCCAGGCTTGGGTTTTTTAACTGGCAAAATGGGTATATTACATGGAGAATGATGGCATGGGACAATAATATCCTGACTTTTCAGAGCCTCAATTATAGGGGTGATCCCTTCTATAGCTTCTTTAGACAATGGATACTGTGGAATGGATGGAGGTGGTCCCCCTTTAACTTTAATAGTAACCATTATAGCAGATTTAAGGAGCCCCACTTCAGTAGAGGTTGAGGCCCATAGGGACTCAGGAATGTCAGAGGGGATTTTGGATGTATCCCTTACTGCTCCTTGAGCATCTGCAATCAAAATTGGTAATAAATGAACAGTATCCTCTGGCAATTGTAGGGAGACAGCCCCATCTGGAGCACAAGATATGGTTGCTCTAAGTTTACAAAGGAGATCACGACCTAATAAATTTACAGGGGCATCAGGCATAAGTAAAAATATATGTTCTACAGTTAAAGGCCCATAGATAGCATGCAAGGGGTTAATTCTGCCACTCTTTGGGCAGTCTTCCAAGAGCACTCTTCATTCTCAACAGGGCAATGCTGAAGAAATGGACAGTCGGTCACCCTTCTTTGTCTCCTTGTAACCCCTGTGTCAGTGGGTGGAAAAGGAGACAAAGAACAAAAAAGCCAATACTAGAACACATAGTGTAGAGGACAGATGTTTATGATTGTATCAATCCACATCCAGACATCCCTGCTTTTTGCACCAAAACATGAGAAAATATGTGTTGCAACTTCTTGATGGAAGGCTCCACAAATAGAGGGCTGCCATCAACAACTAAGATGCCCTGAAGCTTCACAGCCCCTTTATTATAATCACTCATATGGGGAAGGTATCCATAGTATTTTCTCTTCCCAGAATCATCCATTTTTCCCCAAGCACCTGACCTGCAACCAAGGGGAATCCACACGGAGCAGGGAACTAGTGAGGAAATTACTCTGTCCTTCTTCATCCACTTACAGAGGTAAAAACAGGGTGGAAAGATACAGGGAGTGAGAGTTGTATTCCTGAAAAGACAGTGGCTCAGGTGATAGACAATATGCAGAAGCTGATGAAAGAATGTAAGGGAATGTTCAGATTAGTGGGGCAGGAAACCACTGGACCCTGACTCTCAGAGACTGACAATGAAATGGGGCTGGGGAGAAGGAGATGATCATTAAGTAACTGCTCATTTGTTTAACTGATTAAACTGATTAATTAGGAATGCCTGCCTCCTGATCTTTCTCTTGATGGTTTCCTTGATTTACCTGGTTGTGACCTGTCCCATTACTTCACCACTGGCAACTGCTCCTCATCTTACCATGACTTTAGTATTGGGGATATGAATACTCTTGGGCCAATAATTGTCTGAGTCCTCCGGGGGATCTACCACAGAAGCAGAATACACTACTGAGACCTACCTAGGTGGTTTCCTCAGCAGGAAACATTATGGTATACTGAATTGATGGCCTAGAAATACGTTATGGTCGGATGAAAGGTTTTCTATTTAGCTCCTTTGAGGATGTTCAGCTACACTTTCCCCCCAACACCCACCGTCCCACCAGAGGAATATTTAACCTGCTGCTTATGGTTTCTGAGGTAAGAGTCAAAAAACAGGATTTCTGCCCACTACCCAATGGTTGGACAACAAGGCAACTCCCCTGGGATGGAGAGAAAAGTTTTGGATACAATTAACAGATACTTTATTGGCAGGGAAAACACTTTCTGTAAATTCTCTTATAAAAATTGCATCCCCAGGGATAGCTAGTTGGCACAGTGGATAAGGCACTGGCCCTGGATTCGGGAGTACCTGAGTACAAATCCAGACTCAGAAACTTGACACTTACAAGCTGAGTGACCCTGGGCAAGTCACTTAACCCCCATTGTCCCGCAAAATAAAATAAAATAAAATATGGCATCTCTGTCCAGAGCTCCTAGGTCGAGGAGAAAATATTGCAAGTAGCCAGAAAGAAACAATTCAAAGATTATAGAGGCACAGTCAGGATAACACAAGACCTAGTAGCTTCTACAACAAAGGATTAGAGGTCTGACAATATGATATTCCAGAGGGAAAAGGAACTGGGATTACAAGCAAGAATCACCTACGCAGAAAATCTGATCATGCTTCTTCAGGGGGAAAATGAGAATTCAATGAAAGAGAGGACTTTCCGGCATTTTTTTTTTTCTGGGCAATGGGGGTTACGTGACTTGCCCAGGGTCACACAGCTAGTAAATGTCAAGTGTCTGAGGCTGGATTTGAACTCAGGTCCTCCTGAATCCAGGGCTGGTGCTTTATCCACTTTGCCACCTAGCTGCCCCCTAGGCATTTTTTGTTTTTGTTTTTGTTTTTGTTTTTTGCGGGGCAATGGGGGTTAAGTGACTTGCCCAGGGTCACACAGCTAGTAAGTGTCAAGTGTCTGAGGCCAGATTTGAACTCAGGAACTCCTGAATCCTCGGCCGGTGCTTTATCCACTGTGCCACCTAGCTGCCCCCCCACTCCAGGCATTCTTGATGACAAGACCTGAGCTGAATAGAAACTTTGACTTTCCAATACAAGACTCTATAGAAGCACAAAAAGGTTAACAGAAAAAAGAAATCATAAGGGATATTTAAAGGTTAAACTATTTACATTCCTACATGGGAAGATGACACTTGTAACTCATAAGAACTTTATCATTATTAGGGTACCTGGATCGAGTATATAGACTATTTAGACAGGCCACAGGTATGAGTTGAATATGAAGGGTTGATATCTTTTATAAAAAATAAAATAAATTAATGGGTGAGAGGAATGCAGTAGGAGAAAGGGAAAGGGAGAAGTGGAAAGGGGTTAATTATCTCATATAAAAGAAACAAGAAAAAGCTTATACAGTCAAAGAGATTAAGGGGGACATGCTGGGGAGTGAGGGAACCTTACTCTCATCAGAATTGGCTCAAAGAGGGGATAACATACAGACTCAATTGGGTATAGTAATCTATCTTTCCCTGCAGGAAAGTAGGAAGGGAAGGGGATGAGGGGTGGTATGAAAGAAGGGAGGGCAAATTGGGGGAGAGAGCAGTTGGGGAGGGGCATGATGAAAGAAGACAGAAAATAGAGTCAGTGTCATGGGGAGGGAATAGGATGGAGGCAAATGCAGTTAGCAATAGTAACTGTGAAAAACAATTTGAAGTAAGTTTGTCTAACAGGCCTCATTTCACACACTCATAGAGAACTGAGGCAAATTTGTTAAAATAAGTTCCATTGCCCAATTGATATATGATCAAAAGATATGAAGTTTCCCAATGAAATAAGCAAAGCTATCTATAGCCATATGGAAAAAATGCTGTAACTCACTCAAAACAAATCTGGGATACTACCTCATATCTAATGGATGGAATAATAAAAAAGCAGAGGAAAATGACAAATGTTGTAGGGGATATGGGGAAAAGAGACATTAACGCACTCTTGGTGAAGCTGTAAACAAATTCAAACATTCTGTACAGCAGTTTGGAACTATGGCCAAAGGACTATACAATCAAACAAACTCTTTGACCTAGTAAGAGTACTACTAGGTTGGTATCCAAAAAGAGATAAAAACCAAATGGTTGAATTCACAGTTGAGGAAATGCCCATCAAGTAGGAAATGGCCGAACAAACTGTGGGATGAGATTATGATGAAAAACTACTGTGCTATAAGAAATGATGAGTAGGATGCTATCAGAAAAATCTGGAAAGACTTACATGAGTTGATGCAACGTTACATGTACCATGTACAAAATAACAGCAATATTGTAAGATGATCAGCTGTGAATGACTTAGCTATTTTCAGCAAGACAATGATCCAAGACAATTCTGAAGGAATTATGAAAAATGCAGTCCATCTGCAGAGAAAGAACTGATGGTGTCTGAATTCGGATTGAAGCATATTTTTTTTCTTCCTTTTTCTTAAGTTTTTTATCTCTTTTCTTTCACAACCTGAGTAATGTGGAAATGTTTTGCATGACTACACATGTATAACTAATATTGAATTGCTTACCTTCCTAAGGGGAGTGGGGAAGGAGGGAGGAGGAGAAATTGGAACAGAAAGTTGGTTTTGTTTTGGTTTGGTTTTAGTTTTCTTTTGTTTTGTTTTTGCAGGGCATTGAGGGTAAAGTGACTTGCCCAGGGCCATACAGCTAATAAGTGTCAAATGTCTGATTCCGTATTTGAACTCAGATCCTTCAGAATCCAGGGCTGGTGCTCTATCCACTGTGCCACCTAGCTGCCCCCTGGAACACAAAGGTTTAAAAATTGATGTTAAAAATTGTTTTTCACATAATTTGGGGAAAATAGAATTCTAGATATCGTCAAAAATATTTGTCCAAGTGTGCAGGGCTAGTACAAACAACAACAACAACACAAAAATAACCCTAACAGTATTACAAGATCATATAGTAGAAGATAGTGGAGGAAAGGCATTGAGCTCTCAAAATCATGACAGGAATGCTCCAAAAAACCTTAAAAATAATGCCAACACCAACTTCCCCAGCCATCCAGGCTTTCAACATATGTGCCATCCTGAATGCCTTTCTTGCATTTACCCAAAGTGAGGAAAGGAGTAATGGTCACCTCTCAGTAGAACACAACCACCAAATCATATATACAACTATAGTGATGGAAAACTGCTGAAGTTGAGAGTAATCTTATCTGTATGACAAAGAGACTACAGTAAGTCAAGAGATGATTTTCAGGGCATGGGGAGACAGAAATGTTTGTAAGCAGGGTGAGAACCAAGCCATAGATAGGGAGAGAATGAAGAGTGAGAGAAAGGATGCTAGAGGGGGCAATCAATAGGAGATGACAGGATGGAATGGAGAAAAGGGGACCTCTTGGTGAATGGATTCCATTTTCTTATTTCTTATATGAAGCAATGTTCTCATATGAGAGGGTGAAAAAATGGGAGTCTTGGGACATGTCAGGAGGGATAAAGAGCTTTGGAAGAACTTCTATGATGAGTAGGTTAGTGGATAATTAATTAGGGAGATGTAAAAGGTTTGCCATGCAGGAGTGAGGACCCAATTGAAGTCCTGGCACAAACAATTTGAAGCATAGACAGCACAGTTTTATGAATTTCTCCAGCTTTGCTCAACCACACAAGTGTAGGTTTGGAGGTACTGGTTGGCTGCAGTGATGCAAGACTAAAATAAGATTACAACCTTATGATATTCTAGTTGAGGAGAACAGCTTGAAGTAATTGTGGTGGTACTGTGGGTAAAAGGGAAACACACTTTGCCGAGTTAATAATGGGGCTGAAGTAGGGGCAGCTAAGTGGCGCAGTGGATAGAGCACCAGCCCTGGATTCAGGAGGACCTGAGTTCAAATCCGGCCTCAGAAACTTAACACTTACTAGCTGTGTGACCCTGGGCAAGTCGCTTAACCCCAATTGCCTCACTAAAAAAAACAAAAAACAAAAACAACAACAACAACAACAACAACAACAAAAACCAAATAATGGGGCTGAAGTGCCAGGATTTCATAACTGATTATATATGGAAGATCATGGCGATTGAAGAGGCAGTCCAGCTATGCAGCACATACAGCACTACAAAGATCAAACCAGCAGATGCTGCTGGCAAAATCACGAAAGTAGGTAACACTTCAGAAGGAATTGAGAATTTATGGTGGCTAGGGTCAGTTTTACAAGAAGGTTCCATGGGTCAAGGGAAAACTAAACTAGGAGATAGAAAGGTGGTTGGGAAAAGCTGATGGAGGAAAGTATGAGGGAGGTCAGGGCCTGTGATTTGGACAACAGTCTGACTCCTCTACATGACCCCAACTCCATAAGGAGTGGTATCCTGGCCATGACACTGAGCCCTTAGCAGATCTGGGAGAACCCAAGTACCCAAACAAGGATTGGGCATGGGAGTGGTATCAAGAATGCCTGGTCACAATAACACTTCACCAGTGCTGGGCACATGGTTAATAGGGGCTCTGTGGACCATACTGCCTCTGACTTTAACTGTGATCTTAACTTTAAAAGCAAAATGGGGTAAGGGCCTGAGGGGATGTGGGAGAGCAGTGTGGTCCTTAGGGTTATTGCAGAGGAATTGCTAGGTGTAGGCCTAGAGGAATGCAAGGCAGAGGGGCTAGGAAGTCAAGGAATGGAGGAGAACTAAAGAGCAGAAGGGACCAACGGGACTTTCACAGGGTTTAGGTTGTAGTTAGGAGCTTGAAGGAGAAAAGTCACAAATCACTCCATCCCAGGATTCCAGAATATAGAAGTGATGATCTCTGTGGGAGCTAAGACCTGGAAACAAAGTGGATACCCATCATTAGAGAATGGGGTGAAAACTTGGGTCTAGGAATATGAATGGAGTAGTCTGAACTCATCATTTCCCTGAAACTGAAAACTTTATGGCTTATTCTGCATCTTGAGTCTATCGCCTTTTTGTCACAAGGTAGATTACATGTTAATTGGTCACTGTACTTGTCAGTTCTGAAGTCTGTCCAGGTGGCACAAATCACCCCTTTTAGGGATTCCAACCTCTTCTTTGTTGTTCCTTATTTCAGCGAATTGGATGAAGAAAGAATATGTCTTTATGGGAACAGGTTTTCACAAAGCCCCATCTTAGAGCACTGAAAAGGGACAAAATACAGCTCCCACCTAGGATTTCTCACCTATTTAATTGATTTTAGCAGAATGATTTTGAAAACCTTTTAGGAAATTCAATTTAACAGGCGATATAATAGAACCCTCACAATAAGTACTCAGGTTCCAAAAAGACAAATTCACCTGTTGATATTAGATACATCGTAGTCTTAGAGGAACCTATATCTACATTTGTAGAGGTGATAAAATTTGAAATTGAAAGAACAAATCCAACCAGTGCCTCTTCCTCTCTATCATCATCCCAGTGGTTATAGAACTCCGAGGCAGAGATGATGGCTGCCATAGATAGTGACATTCATAAAGAGTCCTAAAATTGAGGCCCATTATTCTACTGAGATGTTGCTTTATGGACCTGACCCTCATGAAAACCAGCAATCAAATGCCAGGCTCCAGTAGAGATCACCCATTGGGATGCAGGGCCTCATTGAGAAAACCAAGGGAAAGCTGTTCCTGGTCCCCTCCCCCAAGGCAGAATATGTACTGAGTGCCAGATCCCCAATGAGATCATCATTTGATTCATGGAGGCCGTGTCCCAATCACCAGTTGGTTACCAGATTAAAACAGGCCCAGATCCTGAAAGAAAGTACCAGCCAAGTCCCAGCGTCCCTTTCCATTCTTGTGAATATCTGGATAACAGGATAACTCAAAGCCTAAAAGTAAGTAGGCGAGACCACCTACTGGACATCATAGTTCCCTGAATCCCATCCCTCATCTCAATTTGATCATTTCTTTGATGAGAACTCACATTTTAGCAAGTCTTTCTTTTACCATTAACAGCTATTAATTTTCTCTCCCTCACACCTCCACTGGGAAATGAAAAAAAAAAAACAAAACAAAAAACAAAAACCACAACCCTTCTAATAGGTATGCATAGTCAAGAAAAACAAATTGACTATATCCAAAACTAGATCTAATTCTACATGCTGAATTCATTACCTCTTTGACAAGAAGTGGGTAGACTTGATTACAGATCTTAAATCTTTCACAGTTGTTTGACTGTAGAAAGTTGTTACTGTATAAATTGTTCTGGTTCTGCTCACTTCACTTTGAATTGATTCATACAAGAATTCCCAGGTTTCTCTGAACCACCCCCTCTTGGCATATCTAATGGAACATATCCATCCCATTGGTTTACCATGATTTGTTTGACCATTCTCTAAAGACAGCACCCCTTAATTTCTAGGTTTGTTTTTTTTTTTTGCTTCAAAAAGCTGATATAAATGTTTTTATACCTGTGTGTCCTGTTCTTGCTGTGATCTCTTTGTATAAGCCAGGTACTGGTATCATTGAGAAGAAATGTAGACACAGTTGAGTGACACTGGGGGCTTACTTCCAACTTGCTTTCCAGAATGGCTGTACCAATTGATAGCTTGATCGCTAGTGTACTAATGTGCCTGATTTCTTCAACTCTTAAAATATTTGTCATTTCCCTTGTTGATCTGTCACATTTTTCAAGCACTTGCTGTGTGTCTGGGATATAAAGCAAGGAAAAAAAAAAACAAAAGCTGTCCCTGTGCTGAAAGAACTCACGTTTGTTTTTGGCTCTAACATCGTTTTATTTATTCCATTACATAATTCACACTTAAATTTTCAACATTTTAACAGTAATTTTAACATATTTTATTTTGTACATTTGTAGGTAAAAAATTTTCTAATATTCACTTTTTAAAAATTTTGAGTTGCAAACTCTCATTTGTTCTCATCCTTCTTCATTGAAAAGGCAAGCAATTTGATAAAGGTTATACATGTTCAATTATGCAAAAGTTATTTCCATATTAGTCATGCTGCAAAAGAACACACACACACAAATACACAAGGAAAAATAAAGAATTTTTAAGGTAAACTTTGATGTCCATTCTAACTAAACTAGTGCTTTCTCTGGAGACAGATAGCATTTTTCAGTCATAAGTTCATTGGAGTTGTGTTGGATCATTGTATTACAGAGAATAGCAAAGTCATTCACAGTGGAGCATTGTACAGCATTGCTGATATTGTTCAAAGTGTTATCCTGGTTCTACACATTTCACTTTGTATCAGTTTATGTAAGCCCTTGCAGGTTTTCCTGAATGCATCCTGCTCATCATTTGTTATAGTACAACAGCATTCCATCACAATCATATACCACAGTTTGTTCACCTGTTTTCCAACTGAGGGGCATCTCCTCAATTTCTAATTCTTTTCCACCACTAGAAGAGCTGTATATCTATGTATATAGGTGTCCTTTTCCATTTTGTTTTTTATCTGTTCTGGATACAGACCTAGTAGTGGTATTACCAAGTCAAATTTATGCATGCTTTTCTAGTCCTTTAGGCATAGGTCCAAATTGCTCTCCTTTTCCCACATAGCCTCCCAACATTTGCCATTTCTTCTTTTCTCTCATATTAGCCAAACTGATAGGTATGAGCTAGCATCTCTGAGTTGTTTTAATTTGTGTTTCTCTAACAACTAGTGATTTAGAGCATATTTTCATATGACTATCATAGCTTTGATTACATTCTCTGAAAACTGCCTGTTCATATCTTTGATGATTTAACAATTGGGGAAAAAGCTCTTGTGTTTATAAATTTAGTTCAATTTCATATATATATATATATATATATATATATCTGAGAAGTAAATTCTTTATATGAGAAGCTTGCTGTTCAAAAGTTTCCCATTTCTGGCTTTCATTCTAATTTTGGCTGCATTTTTCATATGGCTGTTGACAGTTTGGATTTGTTCCTTTGGAAACTAACTTCTAGATATATTCTTCCAAGCACTCAATTCATAACCTCAGAGTGATCCTCAACAGATCCATCTCCCTCACCCAACTGCCAAATCTTGCCATTTCTCCTTGTTGAATATTCATCCCATGCATCCCTTTCTCTCTACTCACAGAAGAGTATGGCTTTCCACACTCTCACCTCATCCATGGGAACAGCCTCTTGATTGGGTCTCCTCTGCCATACGTTGGGGCTGGCAGTCCCAGCAATAAGGAGAAGCATCAGCTAAAACAAGGAGCTACAAGACAATGAATGATCTTTCCCCCTCCACAGGTGACCTTGGATTTCCATGCCCTAAACATGACTACTCCATTACCTGGCTGTTGCTTTTCCAGAGGCAGTGTGTCTTGACTATAAGGCCAGGGTGTCCCAGGAGTCTGTCCCTACCACACACCTTGTTTTGTCTTGCTCCCCCTTAATTTGCTAACTGTGGGTTTATTTTCTTTCCAATTTGGCCAGATGCCTGGCTTGCACCACAGCAAGTGTGTGTGTGTGTGTGTGTGTGTGTGTGTGTGTGTGTGTGTGTGTGTGTGTGAGAGAGAGAGAGAGAGAGAGAGAGAGAGAGAGAGAGAGAGAGAGAGAGAGAGAGAGTCTTTTCCTCAGGAAGTCTCTGGAGAAGTCTGAGCATTTTTTGGGAAGGAGATGGATGCTCCACATCAGCAATTCCACATTGGATTGTCTTCCATTTGGCCTCAGTCTCCTGCAGCCCCAAATTCAAACAACCATGATGAACACTGGGAAGTTTGAGACATAAAGAAAACATCCAGTCAACTCAATATGTGTAATTTTTAGCGCATGCGTGTAATTCCTGTATGAATGAATCTGCAGGCATTGGACCGTGACTGTTCAAGTTTGAGGGAGAAGCATGCATACTAATTGATGTTTTGTACCCTAGATCAAGGAGATGAGGTAAGTACTAACACCAGATGCATTTTATAGGTGAGACAAGTGAAAGGCACATACCAGCAAGCCAAGGCTTCATCTCAGAAAAGCTGTGACAAATACAAAAGTCACCATGATGCTGTAGTAGAGTGTCAAAGCTTTTAACAAGGAGATAGAGTTCTGTTGAGAAACCTTGGCATTCAAAGGAATCCCAAGTTAGGTGGCCCATGGAAAACTGACCCATACCCAGTTATTGATAAACTAGGCAGCTTTCCCCTTTAGAAAATAGCCCCAGAGAATGGAGGGGGCCAATCTTGACTGGAAACTATTAGCAACTACCTATTCTCCAAAGGAGAGCGAGGAGGACTTTTGAATAAGCAGGTGGAGAGAGCAGATACACACATCTCTCAGCAAAGAATTTGCAAAGGAAACTATACACTGGTGGTAGAAAGACTTTCTGATCAGCTTTGATCACCAGGTGTGATATGTCCAGTGAAGAAGACTGTGGGTATTCTTCCATAGCAGGGGCACCCAATCCTAATACGATTCTTCTCCTGCCAAGAACACCTCCAGAAAGTAGCAGGGTACAGAATTACCCCAGAGACCATGAACATACTAACAGAAAACCTGTTACTGCTACCACTTTAGGCGTAAGCAATTCAGGTGCAAGGAGTAGATTTCAGGTTGGCCAGGGTGAGTTCAAGGTGCTGAGGGATTTTTCAGGGTGAGCCTGCAGCTGAGGCATGGTGTGGAGGTCTGGAAACCAGAAGCAAGATGGGAATGAAGGTTGGCTGGTCTGGGCACCTTGCCAAAATGGGTCCCTGGTAAGAAATCACAAATGAGAAGTAACTTAGAATTGAGCGGGCATTTATTGCACATTTGGTAAAAAACAAACACTATTTGTGCATTACTATTTGTGCACTGAGATCTACTGAGGACAGGAATTTCTTAGGCACAGGTCAAGCCTCAAGTTACATCATTCCAATAAACGTGAAGATTCCTCAGGACATTGTTCCAGGGGCTTCAGATAGGATTCCTGCCCTCAAGGTAGTTCCATTGCATTCCACCAAGGGAATCATGCACTTAGTATCCAGATCAATATATGAAAGGAATACTGAGGCATTAGAGAACATAGACATCTAAGGAGATCAAGGGAAGGCTTTCCTGAAGATGTCGATTGAACTGAGAGCCTTGAAGGTAGTTTTTGAGAAGCAGAGACATGGGGAGAGTGCATTCCACATGGTGACTTCGGGATGAATCTGAATGCCAAGGTCACAAACGAATATCCTATTTGATGTGCAGATAGCTATAGCCTAACCCACTGAGTATGAAGAGGAATATGGAGTGCAGGCTGGGCAGTGACTTGGACAGACAGTGGAAGTGCCCAGAGTCAGAGCACCTTGTGTGAAGAACAGCAAGGAGAGGCTAGAGCCCCTAGATCAAAAACGTATAAGAAAGGCAAGGGAAGAAAGCATAAAAAACTGGAAAGGTGGAGGAGAGACTGGCAATGAGATACTTTGAAGGTAGAAAAAAGAGAGATCATATAGGTGAAAGGGAAAGACTGGAGTTTAGTGACAGGAGGAATGAGCTTGGGTACCACCTGAATTTTAGGAATACCATCTTTACAGCTGGATGAAGTGGGGAGTGCCTGGCCAGGAGACCTCTGGGAAGGCCAATTTAGTAGTCCATGCCTAATGTGATGAGGGCTAGAACTCAGGTAATGATGGAGACAGAGGAGAAGAGGTGTACGCAAGAGAAGTGACAAATGCAGAATCAAGAGACCCTGGCAACAGATTATGTATAGGGGGGATAAGAAAGATTATGGAGGGGCAGCCAGGTGGTGCAGTGAATAGAGCACTGGCTCTGGAGTAAGGAGCACCTCAGTTCAAATCCAGCCTCAGACATTTGACACCTACTGGCTGTGTGACCTTGGACAAGTCACTTAACCCCTATTTCCTCACCAAAAAGAAAGAAAGAAAGAAAGAAAGAAAGAAAGGAAGGAAGGAAGGAAGGAAGGAAGGAAGGAAGAAAGAAAGAAAGAAAGAAAGAAAGAAAGAAAGAAAGAAAGAAAGAAAGAAAGAAAGAAAGAAAGAAAGAAAGAAAGAAAGAGTATCGTGTCAGGGATATCATTCAAGTTGTGAGTACCTGAGTGATTGGGAGGATGGTGGTGCCCTCAACAGAAATCAGGAAAGTATGAAAAGGGGAGACTTCAGGGGGAAGAAGATGAGTTCACACGGGTACATGTTCAGTTGGAGGTTTCTATGGGACATCCAGTTCAAGATGTACAATAGGCAGTTGGAGGTCTGAGCCTGGAGGTCATTAGAGAGGTTAGGACAGAATAACTAGAGGGGAGAATCATGATATAGGGAAGACAACCACACAGAGGAGAACTGAGATCACCAAGTACAGAGGGAGAAGAGGCAAGTTTAAGATGGAGTTATGGAGGACACCCCACAGTGAGCTGATGTGTCCTGGATGGAAATCCAGCAAAGGAGACTAAGAAGGAGCAGTCAGAGAGTAGAAGAAGAACCAGGAGAGTTTAGCAACAAAAGGGAAGAGAGGATGAGAGCCAGTGGAGAGGAGTAGGTCAAGAGGATGGGGAGGGGCAGCTAGGTGGCACAGTGGATGAAGCACCAGCCCTGAATTCAGGAGGACCTGAGTTCAAATCTGGCCTCAGACATTTGACACTTACTAGCTGTGTGACCCTGGGCAAGTCACTTAACCCAAACTGCCTCACCAAAAGGAAAAGACGATAGGGGAGACATGGACATGTTTGTAAGCATGTGGGAACCAATCCATGGAGAGAGATTGAAGATAAGTGAGAGAAGGGATGCTAGAGAGAACATCTTGGAGTAATAATGGTGGTACTGTGAGTGACAAGGGGGCACACACTCCAGACATAAGGGCCTGAAATGCTAGGATTTAATAACTGATAGGATATGGAAGGTGATGTGAGACTGAAGAGTTAGCCCAGCTATGCAGTGGATACAACACTGAGAGTGGAGTCAGGAATACCTGAGTGTAACCCTCCCTCAGATACTTGCTAACTATGTGTCCCTGGGAAAGTCATTGGACTGATTTGAGCCTCCTTTTTCAAATCTGTAAAAAATGAG
>NC_057867.1:21632912-21660174 GCF_019393635.1 Dromiciops gliroides | reverse complement strand
GCTAGTTAGAAAAGGAAGGAACAGCTTACTTGTCCAATCTATGAAGAGGGGAAGAACTTATGACCAAAGATGAGATAGAGAACATTATGAAATGCAGAGTGGATCATTTTGACTACATTTAATTAAAACGTTA
The DNA here is from genome assembly GCF_019393635.1 of Dromiciops gliroides. Classification (NCBI taxonomy): domain Eukaryota; kingdom Metazoa; phylum Chordata; class Mammalia; order Microbiotheria; family Microbiotheriidae; genus Dromiciops; species Dromiciops gliroides. Next base: position 21,660,041 of record NC_057867.1, on the reverse strand, counting down.
TCGCACAAAGAAAACCAATGAAACCAAGATTAGAAGGAAAGGAGAAAGCTGGGGGGAAAAATTTACCAACACTGTTTCTCAAAAAGGCCTCATATCTAAAATACAGAGAAAACTGAATCAAATTTTTAAGAATACAAGTCATTCTCCAACTGAGAAATGATCAAAGTATATGAACAGGCAATTTTCAGATGAAGAAATTAAAGCTATCTACAGCCGTAGGAAAAAATGTTCTCAATCACTGTTGATTAGAGAAATTAAAATTAAAACTGCTCTGAGGTACCACCTCACACTTCTCAAATTGGCTAATATGACAAAAAAGGAAAATGATAAAATTAGGAGAATATGTGGTAAAATTGGAAGACTGATTCATTGTTGGTGGAGTTGTGAACTGATCCAACCATTCAGGAGAGCAATTTGGAACCATGCCCAAAGGGCAATAAAACTGACCCAGCAATACCAGTACTAGATCTATATCCCAAAGAGGTCATAAAAAAGAGAAAAGGACCCACATGCACATTTGAGGGGATGTTCATCAATTGGGGAATGGCTAAACAAGTAGTGGTATATGAATGTAATGGAATACTTGTGCTGTAAGAAATGATGAGCACATGGATTTCAGAAAAACCTGGAAAGACTTACATGAATTGATGCTGAGTGAAATGAGCAGAACCAGGAAAACATTGTACTGAGCATCAACAACATTGTGTGCTGATAAACTGTGATAGACTTAACTCTTCTCAGCAATACAATAATCCAAGACAATGCCAAAACATTTCTGGTGGAAAATGCTCTCTACATTCAGAAAAAGAACTGTGGCATATGAATGCAGATTAAAGCATACTATTTCCAATTTTGTTGTTGTTTTTTTTGTTATTGTTTATTCTTTCTTGCATTTGTTCCTTTTTTCTGATTATTCTCTTACAACATGAGTATTATGGAAATCTGTTTAACATGATTGCAATATATAACCTATATAAGATTGCTTGCTGGAAGTTAAGGGAATATGGAATCATTTATATGTCAGATTTATGGGAAGGGGAAGAATTTAGGACTGAAAATGTAGAGAAGAAAATTAAATGTAAATAGATCCTTTTGATTATATAACATTTAAAAAGCTTTTGTACAAACAAAACTAATTTAACCAAGATTACAAGGGAAGTAAAAAAATGGGCAAGAATTTTTGAAAAAAATATCTCTGATAAAGGCCTCATTTCACAGATATGTAGAGAACTGAGTCAAATTTATAAAAATACAAGTCATTCCCCAATTGATAAATTTGGTCAGGCAGTTTTCAGACAAAGAAAACAAAGCTATCAATAATCATATGAAAAAAATGCTCTAGATCATTACTGATCAGAGTAACTCAAATTAAAACAACTCTGAGGTATCACCTCACACCTATCAGAGTAGCAAATATAACAAAAAGAGAAAATATTGAATGTTGGAGGGGATGTGGGAAAGCTAGGACTCTAATCCACTGTTGGTGGAGTTGTGAAAAGATCCAAATATCCTGGAGAGCAATTTGCAACTATCTGCAAAGGACCATGGAATCGTGCATACCCTTTTATCCAGCAATATTACTGCTAGGTTTTTATCACACAGATATCACCAAAAAGAGAAAAAGACCTATTTGTGCAAAAATATTTCTAGCAGCTATTTTTCCGGTGTCTTAGAATTGAAAATCAAAAGAAAGCTCATCAATTGGGGAAGGGCTAAACAAACTCTTGTATATGATGGTGATGGAATATTATTGTGCTCTAAGAAATGACAAGCAGGATGTGTTAAGAAAGGCCTGGAAAGACATGGATTTTGAAGTGAGCAGAACCAAAAGAACATTGTACACAGAGGCAGCAGTATTGTTTGATGAAGAACTGTGGATGGCTTTACTATTTTCAACAATACAGTGATTCAAGACAATCCCAAAGGAAACATACTATCCACCTTCAAAGAAAGAACAGATAATGATGGAACAGACTGAAGTATGCTATTTTTCACTTTGTTTTATTTTTTTTCTTTTAATCAAATTTGCTTGTACAAAATGACAAATATGGTAATGTTTTAACATATTGTTTGCTGCCTCCAGGAGGCAGAGGGGAGGGAGGAAAAGAGAGATAAAATTTGGAACCCAAAACTATAAATAAAAAAGTTTAGTATTAAATTATTTTTTAAAAGACTTCTTGATGGCTTAAGAAGAGGGGAGGGAAGGGAGCCAGGGAGAAAATGTGGAACTTAAAGAATATTTTTACATGTAACTGGAAAAAAAAATTTTAAAAATACACTAAACCTGATTAACCTTAATTTCAGTCTCATAAAACCTGGATTTAAAATATCTTATATTGGAGAGCACTTCCCAATTATTTGTTTTAACTACTTAAAATAAAAGAGGTAATAAAATGAAGTGGTAGTCACCCTATATCTGCCTCCCTTATGTAAATTACTTTTCTGACATTTCTGCTTTTAGTGACAGAGGCCATGGCTAACTTAGTGTAAGGTAAGGCTTGAATAGCAAGGGAGAGATAAACACACACAAATAACATTTTAATACAAATAGCAAGCACTCTACAAGAACAGACTCAAAAACAGCAAATAGCAGTGATATTGATATAGGAGGCAAAAAGGGGTTAATAGAAAAACATAAGACCCAAGCTCTAATTCAGATATGAGCTCTAAGAGGAATTCATACAACAGTTAATGGAGAAGTTACAAGTCAGGATGCTAAGTTCTCTTACCCATTGTAATCAGTACCCATAACAGGAACAGAGGGAGCTAGCCCATGAAGGACTAAGACTATTACCATGACAAAATTGACAGGCTATAGAAACTCAAACTAGGAATAAATGATAAATGAAGATGTTTTGAAACTAAGCATGGGAATCAGAAAGACATGCGTGGAAAAGGCCAAATTTATCCCCAGATTCACCTTATGACATGTAAACCCCCAAAACACACGTCCACTGAAAAAGGTACCCCCCTCGCGGGGGGGGTTGGCTTAGGACTCCAGGAACTCCAAATTAGGATAAGCCCTCCCTGTACCTCCCAAGGTGGAGATTATTACAATGAGACTCATAAATCAATTTATCTATACTATAAATATAACTTTCTTTTCTTTCACTATTTGAGAGATACCTTTCCACTATTCTGGTTCTCTCCCTGTGGTCACTCACAGTAAACTTCCCAATAAAACTTGGGAAACTGAGTCACAGAGTCTTGTAATTCTTCTGGGATGACTCAATCAATTTGCCCCTAATTCCATCCCACATCAATATTATTATTAAGATAATTTACCACACACAAATTGAGTCCTCTTTATTGTTATAGAGAAAGCATGTGGGTCCTTAGGATTCCTCTGTAAAGAATTACACTCTCACAAAAGTCCTAGTTAGGAATAAAAGAACAGTTTTATTTGATATAAGAGAAACTGGCTGGGAGGAAAGTTTAAAACTCTTTCCTCCCCGACTAGACTGGGGAGCATCCTTTTATAGGGCCAAGATGGCACGACCAAGCAAGTGAGGGTGAGTCTGGTGTTGGGCAGTTGCACCCTCCTGGTGCAGCCACGCCTAACAGGATTGCCTCACTGAGGGGGCGATAGAGACTGGAATGAAGGATGGTGGTCCTGGAGTTATCTCAATACAGACCCAGTGCTGCTTATCTTTCTAGTTATGTCTGTCCTTTGGTTTAGTTTCAAGGAGAAGGTGCCTTGACCTCCCCAGACAACTTCTGAGGTAACTGGGATCCATAATATTCCCATAACACTATCCTTAAAGACCCATTAATTTGAGGCAGATCAATTGGCTACTCTCCCTCTTTTTTGTTGTTGTTGTTGTGGAATAACGTATCCCAACCCCAAGGAATCCTTAAGCTTTCCCAAGTAAAAGACAACTCTGCCTCCCATCTAGGGAAATTCAGTGTGGCCAAGCAGGACCCTGGTATGCTGATAAGCAGTAACAAGATCTGCCAGACCATATGCAAGATATGGATCAGTGGTTCATATCTTACTGATGCCCTGTTTTTCAAAAATCCCCTCCCAGTTGTTTGGCCCTTCCCAGAAGTTTTTCATTTCCCTCCCAGCTGCTTTGTAATCCCCTCTCTTTCCATTTTTTTTAAACATACAAAAAGACAAGTATCTATCAATTCTTTGGGTGAAGATCCCCTCCCCAATCCAGGTCACCAGTCCCCCCAACATTTTGGTGCTGAAACCCAGGAAAAGTCATCGGACAGGTAAAAAAATCTGCTAATCATTTCTTATAGCACAATAGTATTCCATTACATTCATATACCACAACTTGTCTAGCCATTCCCCAATTGATGGGCATCCTCTCTATTTTTAATTCTGTGCCACCACAAAAAGAGCAGGTCCAAATATTTTTGTACATGTGGGTCCTTTTCCCTTTACTATGAACTCTCTGGGATATAGAACTAGTAGTGGTATTGCTGGGTCAAAGGGTATGCACAGTTTTATAGCTTTTTAGGCATGGTTTCAAATTGCTCTCCAATGTATTTAGATGAGCAGTACGAAAATGTTGACTTTTATCCCTCCAGAAGAATGCTATGTGCCCCATCTCCATATTTACACACTGAATAACAACACAACTTCAATGAATAATGCACATTGCAACTTGCACTTTGTCAAAAGTCAGGAAATGTCAAACTTCAGGTAAGTAGGTGAATGACTTGTTGCTTTTACAAAAAGGTTTTAATCCAGAGTATTGATGTTTCCAGAAATGTCTCCAGGCTTTTGTAGAAAAAGCATTGGAACTGAGTTTCAGTTACATAGCTGGGAAAAATTTTTGTTTTAACAGTATCATTTTATTAATACTAAAACTATGAATAAGAAGCCTTATGCCAATAAGCACACCAAGGCAATGTGATACAAACAAGTCTTTTACATAGCATTACTTTGAGCATAGCAGAAAGAATTCAACTACTTTTTCATGCCTTTTAGACAAAAATAAGATGTGCAGATTCAAAGGACATAATAATTTATGGGGAAATTGTATATATGTGTGTACATATACATTGAATGTATTTTTTTTCAGAAATTATGAATTTTTTGAGTATAAAGTTTCAAGAAAACAGATTTAGGGGCCAAATTCACCCTGTCTCTTCCCCCACCACACACTTTCCTCAAAACCACTGTAATTTCTACTCACACTTGTTGATGTGGTTTTGGGTCTCATGATGCCTGGCCTCTTCAAGTTGTCCTATAACCCAAGCACGGTTTCTAACCCTCATGTTTGATGGTTCACATTACCTGGAGTTTAAAAATTATTGTTAACCTCCTTCCCATTTTAGGGATAGGATAACTGAGGCCTAGGCAGGGGAAGAAAAGAGTCAGGCCTGACAGAAACCAGATCCAGGCTTTTCCACTACACTCTGTTAGAGTTATCTATGTTGTTGTTGTTGTTTGTGTTGTTTAAAATCCAAATTGTGGGTTCTAATCTGCCCCCATCAGTCTTGGGAGGAAGCTGGCTAAAATCACTGATAAATTCAACAAGAGTTTAGGCTTTTAAAGATTATTAAAAATATATTATAAGTTAGTGAAGAGAGAGAGAGAGAGAGTGAGATTGAGAACAGATTCCTTATAGCATGGAAATCCTAGCTCAGATCTAATTCGGTAAAGCCAGAGAGAAAGAAAGCAATTTCCTTTCATAGCAGCCCACGTGAAATCTCTCACCACCAAGCCGGTGTCCGAATGACTAAGAGCCACCTCCCCCCCCCCACCCCCAGCCCCGTTCTCCCTCTGCTGCCACCAAGCCAGTTCCAGATGAAAAGAGAGATCCTCAGCAGTCTCTCCCAGAAGCTCAATGTGAAACAGGAAGCAGGGCCATCCACACACACACACACACACACACACACACACACACACACACACAGCTCCAAGCTAATTGGCCGTTAACTTTGATTGACAAGTCCCACAGGTGGTTCTATAGATGTAATTTCTGGACTCTAAAGTCACATGGTCTCTAAGTCACATGCTTTCTCCTCATGGCAGAGCTTTCCTAGTTCCCATTATTTTATCACATGTTGTTTTTGTTGTTATTGTTGTTTTCCCATTCAGTCTTGTCCAACTTTCCCTGACCCTGTGGACCATAGCAGACCAGGCCCTTCTGTCCTAAATTGTGATGGGTAAAACTAAGTGTGTGTGGTCACCCTACCTGTCCCCTGTATGGGGAAAGCTAACTAAGACAACAGTTTAACAGTTTAGGTATTAAACATTTATTAAAATTTATTAGAGGTTAACAAAGAGAGAACAATTGTATCTGAAAGAATAGGAAAACTTAACCTACCCTCGAGGAGAAATCAGAGCTGCCAACCCCACAAAGTTCCAACCATCAAAACCAACTGCCTTACACACTGCTTCAAGCTGATTGGTTGAGGGTGGTGGCATGCTCAAACAGCTGGGGGCCTATCTCACACACACTGTCTCATTCTCACAGAACAAGGGGCCCCTGTAATAATAATATTCTTACACTCCCCCCTGTGCTTCATTAAGAAACAGAGTTTCCTTAATTGAAGCAATAACATTACACATACTTATAATTAGCAATGTCAAGGGAATTTTAAAAAAAGAAAAAAGAAATTGAGTGATGCATTGACAAAAACTAAAGGGGGTACTCCCCTTTAGTAGGTGGACATTACAAATAGTGTATACAGTGGGAAAAGGAAAAGAGGAAAATGTCCATTCAAGTCTTTTGAAATCTTTCATCAGATGATTCTTGGGATGTCCTCTGGGTATAGCTGTGGATTCCAACTCTGGATCCTGCGTATGGTCTTAGGTGTGGTTGTAAAAGAAAAAAGTCTCTCAGGTGTTTCAGATACTTATGATCAGCTAGAAAGTCTCAGCTGGAGAGTTTCCTACAAAATTGATCTTAACACAACTTTAAATAACTTTGCCCATAACCAAATCAAACAGTGAGAGTTCTCAAAAACATGTCTAAAGAAATTCAGACTCTTTTAGAGATATGATAAAACCAAAAATTGAATTCTTTTTTAAAAAGTTAATATGTAACCCCTCCTGTGGGGAATAAATTAAGAAGCCAGTTGTTATATTAATAAAGAAAATTTTTTTATCTTTGTTTCATCACTTTTTGCATCATCTGCCTAGTTATCCTCATACCATTATGAGAAATTAAAGAATCTAATATAACTGGTAACAGATGTCAAGGCCAAATTCAACACTGTATCCATCATGATGACATCTGAGATAATTAGGGAATTAGTATAAAAGGACACAGAAAGAAAAGAAATGAGCATTGCCAAACTTCGTATGTTGAGGGGAAACTGAGTCAGGCTTAATCAGATGCATAGGATTGAGATCTCCATGGCATCAGGCTTATAGGAGGGGGAATCAAAGTCAGGCATAGAATGAGATAGCATAGCCCAGCCCTTCATGGCCAGAATAAACAGAAGTAGCATCATGAGCTTAGGCCTACTTCTTGAGGTTATATTATCAATGAACATAACCTTTTTTAAAATATATTTTTTAACTGTTAGAACTGAGTGAGCTGCTTCCTTTCTTTTTTTAAAATCTAATTTTATTATTTTCCAGTTACATATTACATATAAGGATAGTTTTCAACATTAGTGTACACTGGACTTTTAGTTCCAAATTTTTCTTTTCTCCCCCCTCCCCCCTTCCCTCCCACCACCCCAAGACGGAAAGCAGTCTGATATAGGTTGAATATGACCAGTCACATCAAACATATTTCTACGTTAGTCATCTTGTGAAAGAAGAATCAAAGCACAAAGGAAAAACCTCAAACAAGAAGGAAAATTAAAAAAAAACAGTCAAGAAGTAGAAACAGTATGATTCAATCTGCATTCATAATTCACAGTTATTTTTTCTGGATGTTGAGAATATTTTCTATCACGAGTTCTTTGAAACTGTTTTGTATGGTTGCACTGCTGAGAAGAGCCAAGTCTATCCCCATTGTTCATCACACAATGTTGCTGTTACTTATGTACAATGTTCTCCCGGTCATGCTCCTCTCAATCAGCATCAGTTCATGTAAGTCCTTTGAGGTTTTTCTGAACTCCTCCTGCTCACTGTTTCTTACAGCACAATAGTATTCCATTACATTCATATATCACAATTTGTTTAGCCATTCCCCTATTGATGGGCATTCTCTCGATTTCCAGTTCTTTGCCACTACAGACAGAGCTGCTATAAATATTTTTGTACATGTGGGTCTTTTTCCATTTTCTATGGTCTCTTTGGGGTACAGACCTAGCAGTGGTACCAGTGGGTCAAAGGGTATAAACAGTCCCATAGCCCTTAAGGCATAGTTCCAAATTGCTCTCCAGAATGGTTGGATCACTTCACAGCTCCACCAAAAATGCATTAGTGTTCCAATTATTCCATAGTTTCTCCAACAATTATTATTTTCTTTTTTTTGTCATATTAGCCAGTCTGATAGGTGTGAGGTGTACCTCAAAGTTGTTTTAATTTGCATTTCTCTGATCAATAATGATTTAGAGTATTTTTTCATCTGGTAATAGATAGCTTTGACTTCTTCATCAGAAAACTGCCTGTTCATATCCTTTGACTATTCCTCAATTGGTGAATGACTTGGATTCTTATAAATTTTATTTAGTTCCCAACAAATTTTAGAAATGAGGCCCTTATCAGAAATTCTGGCTATAAAATTGTTTCCCAGTTTTCTGCCTCCCTTCTAATTTTGGCAGCATTGCTTCTGTTTGTACAAAAGCTTTTTAATTTAATGTAATCAAAGTCTTCCATCTTGCTTTTCATAATATTCTCTATCTCTTGTTTGGACATAAATTGTTTTCTTCTCCATAGATCTGAGAGGTAAACTATTCCTTCATCACCTAATTTATCTATGGTATCAATCACCCTTTATGCCTAAATCTTGAACAAATTTTGACCTTATTTTTGTATAAAAGTGTAAGATGTTCGGTCTATGCCTAGTTTCTGCCATACTATCTTCCACTTTTCCCAGCAGTTTTTGTCAAATACTGAGTTCCTATCCCAGAATCTGGAGTCTTTGGGTTTATCAAACAGTAGATTATTATAGTCATTTACAGCTGTGTCTCCTGTGCCTAACCTATTCCATTGATCCACCATTGCATTTCTTAGCCTGTACCAGATAGTTTTGATGACTGCCTCTTTATACTATGGCTTCAAACTTGGTACAGCTAGTCAACCTTACTGTGCATTTTTTTTCATCAATCCCTTGATATTCTTGACTTTTTGTTTTTCCAGATAAATGCTGTTATTATTTTTTCTAGCTCTATAAAATAAATTTTTGGTAGTCTGATTGGTATGGCACTGAACAGGTAAATTAATTTTGATAGAATTGTCATTTTTATTATAATAGCTCAGCCTGTCCATAAGCAATTTATATTTTATCCAATTACGTAGATATGATTTTATTCTTGTGAAAAGTGTTTTGTAATTGTGTTCATAGAGTTCCTAGGTTTCTCTTGGCAGGTAGACTCCCAAGTATTTTATATTGTCTAGTGTTACTTTAAGTGAAATTTCTCTTTCTATCCCTTGCTGCTGAGTTTTGTTGATCATGTATAGAAATGCTGATGATTTATGTGGATTTATTTTATATCCTGCAACTTTGCTAAAGTTGTTTCATTGTTTCAAGCAGTTTTTTAGGTGAATCCTTTAGGATTCTCTAAGTATACCATCATATCATCTGCAAAGACTGAAAGTCTTGATTCCTCCTTGCCTATTTCTAATTCCTTTAATTCCTTTTTCCATCTCATTGCTATAGCTAACATTTCTAATAAATATTAAATAATAGAGGTGATAATGGACATACCTCTTTCACCCATGACCTCATTGGGAATGCCGCTAACTTATCCCCATATATATAACGTTTGCTGATGGTTTTAGGTAGATACTGCTTATTATTTTAAGGAATGCTCCACCTATTCCCATGCTCTCTAGTGTTTTTTAATAGGAATGAGTGTTGTATTTTGTCAAATGCTTTCTCTGCATCTATTGAGATAATCATATGATTTGGGTTAGTTTTGTTATTCGTATGGTTGATTATAGTAATAGCTTTTCTAATGTTGAACCAGCCTTGCATTCCTGGTATAAATCCCACCTGGTCATAGTGTATTATCCTGGTGATCACTTGTTGCAATCACCTTGCTAATACTTAAGATTTTTGCATCGATATTCATTAAGGAAATTGGTTTGTAATTTTCTTTCTCTGTTTCTGCTTTAGGTATCAACACCATATTTGTGTCATAAAAGGAGTTTGGTAGAGCTCTTCTCCACCTATTTTTCCAAATAGTTTGTATAGTATTGGAATTAATGTTTCTTTAAATTTTTTGAAGAATTCACTTGTAAACCCATCTGGCCTTGGAGATTTTTTCTTAGGGAGTTCATTAATGACTTGTTCAATTTCTTTTTTCTGAAATTTTATTTCCTCTTCTGTTAACAGGGGCAATTTGTATTTTTGTAAATATTCATCCATTTCATTTACATTGTCAAATTTATTGGCATACAGTTGGGCAAAATAGCTCCTAATTATTGCTTTAATTTCCACTTCATTGGTGGTGAAATCACCACCTTTCATTTTTGATACTGGTAATAAGTTTTCTTCTTTCTTTTTTTAAATCAAACTAACCAGTTGTTTATCTATTTTATTGCTTTTTTCATAGAACAAACTCTTAGTTTTATTGATTAGTTCTATAGTTTTCTTGCTTTCAATTTTATTAATTTCTCCTTTGATTTTCAGGATTTGTAATTTAGTATTTAGTTGGGGATATTTAATTTGTTCTTTTTCTAGCTTTTTTAGTTGCATTCCCAATTCATTGATCTCCTCTTTCTCTTTTTTGTTCATGTAAGCATTTAGAGATGGAAAATTTCCCCTAAGCACTGCTGTGGCTTTGTGAGATTCAAAATTGGATATACAAGCATTAAACTCCCCCTTTTAACTTTTTTCCATATATATATAGATATATATATATATCTATATCTATATCTATATCTATATATATATATATTTCCATTATCTATATATCTATATATATCTATCCCAGACCACTAAGAAAAGAAAGCCTCTGAGCTTTAATCTGTGAGGGATTAGTTTCTATTGCTTGGGAATTAATTAGACAACAAAAGGTGATACCAATTGGGGAAATAGGGAAGTAGAAATACAAATAAATAATTTTATATCTAAGCTTAGTCTATTTTCCTTTATAGAACTCACCGAATCCCAAACTGCCTGCCAGCCGAGAACCAGCACACCCAAAGCCGAACACCAACCATGTGTTTCCTCTTACCCACGCGCGCCTCCACAGCTAAGTTTAAAAGCCAGAGAGAGCGAACTTCCGTTCCTCCTTCACTTGTAAGCTGGTATCCTGGAAGTTCGTCACAGTCTCCTCCCCAAAAGGGAGGTCCTTCAAAAGCCGCTTCAGTAGCATGTGCAATCTCTCAATGATTCAGCTAAAATTTCCAATATATATCTTTAGCACAAATAATTTTTTACCACAGCTGCATCCCATAGATTTGGTATGTTATCTCATTATTGTCATTCTCTTGGATGCAGTTATTGATTGTTTCTATGATTTGTTGTTTGACCCACTAATTCTTTAGGATGAGATTGTTTACTTTCCAATTAATTTCAGTCTACCATTCCATGGCTCTTCTTTACATGTAATTTTTATTGCATCATGATCTAAGAAGGATGCATTTACTATTCTGCCTTTCTACATTTGACTGTGAGGTTTTTTGGCCCTAATACATGGTCAATTATTAAAAATGTGCCATGTAGTGCTGAGAAAAAGGTCCATTCATTTCTGTCCCCTTCAGTTTTCTCCAGACATCTTATCATATCTAACTTTTTCTAACATCCTATTCACCTCTTTAACTTCTTTCTTATTTATTTGTAGCTAGATTTATCTAATTCTGAGAGGGGAAGATTCAGATCCCCCACTTGTATAATTTTGCTAATTCCTCTTGTAACTCATTTAACTTCTCCCCAAAGAATTTGGATGCTATCCACTTGGTGCATACATGTTTAGTATTGCTGTTACTACATTATCTATAGTACCTTTTAGCAAGATGTAGTTTCCTTCCTTAAAATTATTAACTCTTGTCGCGAAAAAATTTAAGTCCGACAGAAAAATGAAAATAACAAAGTTTCCAGGCTGAAGCAAATGGGTTTATTGAGAGAGAGCTCGTCCCTCAACAAAACCGGTCATCCAGGCTTTGGGCCTGAAAGACCCAGAAGTACAAACTACATATGTTTATTACCCCGGGGGGGGGCATTATCTAAATTAGGACATAGTCTTGAGTAATAACAAGGGATCAGCACTATGATATCAATAGGGTGGATCATTGTTAGGCCAGTGTAAAGCGGCATGACAGTAGGCCAGTGTAAAGCGGTGTGAACAGTATTACTGACCACCTACAGACCCTGTGACATTTCCTAGGGCGGATATCACAAGATCTACTACACTATGTCATAGAAAATTGAGAAAACATGGAAAAAGGACTTGACCTACTAACCTTATGCAATCTATATGAATCACAATTATTTTTTGTTAATATATTGAATATTATTTTAATTAAAGCACTTAAAACTATAGTAAATCTCTTATAACTAAGGGACGGGGAAATCTCACTCACATTATCCCTCCTTGATCCAAGACAAATACTAAAATTTGTCCTTTGGATCATTAACAATCTAAAAGATGGATACAATTCAATGCATAGAGGGCAGTCCTCTATGGGCGACGCAAAATTCCAGAGGGGGCACTCCCCTACTGAGGCGCAAAATTTACAAACATAATAATGTGAATGGGTACAACTTATGTTAATAAGGGAACATTGATTTAAGTTAATCTGAAGTTACAAGCATATATAAAAATACTAAAACTCAGCACTAGAGAAATGGCAGCGAGGACAACAAGGAGAATCAAGAGGGCCATAGAATGAAGGATTAGAACACTTTCTGCATGGAGGACCATAATCACCCCTAATTTTATATTGATGTATTAAAAGAGTGCTAGGTTTCAATCGTAAGCCAACCTGAACACACTTTTTATATCTACAAGATCTGCACCCACGTAATAAATTCAAATCCTCACATCTACCATAAGTGTGGCAAGGATAATTGGTTATACATCCCCTCACTTGAGCTGATATCATAACTTCTCTATAAAAGACATAACAATTATGACAGCACACTATTCCAGATACTCTTCAACTGGTTTCTTGCTTGCACACTCTGCATTCGTTCTTCACAGCACACACGACAACATCTGATGAAGTAGAAGGTCCATCAGGTGCAGATTCTGGATCACTGAAGGCAGTAGAAGCAAAGTCTGTTTCAAAGGATCCTGTCTCTCAGGGGATGATTCCTTTATGGTGGCAATACTAAAAGAGTCCAAATATCATAGAATAAAAGCAAGTATTTTCACTTAAGAAAAGAGAGTGAGAATACTCAAAACCTCCTAAAAAATTTTGAAAATTGAGAGACACAGCAATGCACAAATATTTTCAAAAAAATAAGAATTCCCAAAATAATCAAAATCCATTTCAAAATAACTTGCCATAAACCTTTGATGTTAAACCATGAAGCTATCCATGAAAACCAGGAAGAAGTCAACATCATTGATAATATCTCCTGAATAATTTACATAAGAACAACAGGATTGATTTATGATAGCACAAGCTCCACCTTGTGCAGCAGTCAAAATATCCAATGCCAATCTATTTTCCATCACCATATGAGAAACAGAATCAAGTTCAGCCTGTAACTGATAAAGGGCATGAGAAGTATGTTGTATAACAGCTGCTGTATTCTGAGCAAGTTTCTCCAGCTCAGAAGATAAGTTCTTTACAGGATCTATTACCGCTGTAATTCCAATGTTGGGAATAAGTGCCCATAAAAATTTGTAACCAGGGCTGTCTCCATATGCTGCTACTGGATTAGAACTTCCCCAGAGATGAGATCTCTTATTTCTGTGCCACCAAGCACCTAGGTTTCTAATGGTCTGAACATAACAATATTAGAAACTACCTCACTATATCTAGGATTTGGGGAAGTCCTTTTCCAGTATCTATAAAACCGAAAAAATTCCCACACAACATAAAAGTGTCAAAAAAATAAGTGAACAACAGCAGTAATAGAATCCACAAAGTAGATAATGTTCCTTTATGGACAATTGGAGGTTTGGTGGTACAAATCTTTTTATCAAACTCAGTAGTAACAATTGACTTATCAGCTTCAGTAGTGGCATTAGTGAAATTAATCTTGGTAGTAATCTCAATAAACTCCTCAGTAAACTCTATCATATTTATCCCTCCTTGGGACGGATCCACAAAAAGTAGCAAAGGGACACGTGAGGTCAGGGAGATATAGAAAGAAGGAATTGCTATACTAGGTGCTTCCTCAGGTGACTTAAATGGAAAGACATCTCCAAGAGATTTTCCCCCATGAGGGACCAGGTCATGAATTGTCAAAACTAGCTCAACACCTTTCAAAACAGAAGTAGAATAGGCAACCACTATATATGAACAATCAAAGCCAATAAAAGTGCCAGAACACCCAAGAAACTTTTTAACAGAAAGCATCCACCTATTCAAAGAAGAATGTTGGATATCATTGCAATAGAACATCTGTTTATTAAACCAACATTCAATAGGAGCCTGGCAACCAAACAAACTATCATCAGGGCACAATGATGGAGAACACCGAAAATCAACCTCCGAAATTAGAAGGCACTCCAAAACAGAACTCACATTCCTTTTACCTGAAACCACTGGGATGCCTTTCTCAGAAAGATTAGTTCTAACTGTAAAAAGAGGAAACTCTGTACCTAAATCTCCCCCACCCTTCAGAGAAGGGCAGTGTATCACACCATAATAGAGTAAGCACGTATGGGAATTCAAAAGATGTATGTTTGGTACAGTGGGGGGATTACAAGAATAATATCTGATATCATCAGGGGAATGCCTACAATATTTGAGAGTACCAGTAACACATGGAAATACAAATGAACAAAAAGATAAATCACACTCATAAACTGCTGGCAATGACACAGTACAATTAAGAACAGGAAAAGAAGTAGGGGTCAATCCAGCAACCAGAAAAGGGAAGTTACACAATACATAATGAAAAAGAAGTAACTGAAATTCTACCCTTTGAAAAACTTGCAATAAAAATCTATACCAAAACGTCAGCAAACCCAAAAATGCCAACAGAATCAATCCAGTTAAAAGTATAGAAGTCCAGAGATATGTAGAAAAATACACAGAGTACCTTGGGTCCTGATTCAACAGGGTAAAAAACCTTTAATTATTTTAGCCACAAAAACTGCATCAGCTTTGGAAGCAGGAAAAGCTTCCACCCATCTTGTTAATGTATCAATAAGTACCAACAGTATTTCAAATGCCCAACCTTTGGTAATTGTATAAAGTCAATTTGTAAAGATTCAAATGGAAGATATGCTAGAGGGCGACCACCATATGCAACCTTTTTAAAGGCATGCTGATTAAAAGCCAAACATTCAACACATCCTAATGTAATACGAGAAGCCACTGAGGTAATCCCAGGAGCCACCCATGCTCGCCTAATTGTGTCTATGATTGCCTGTGCACCATAATGACCTCCAGCATGAACTGCCAGACAGGCCTGGTGATAACATTTCCTTGGAAGAAAAGGCTTGCCCTCCTCACTTACCCAAATTCCAGATATCTGTTTAGCATTATACCGTTGTTTCCAGGTGTCCACTTCCTTGTCATCATAAATAAGGTCCGGCCACTGAGTTTTACTCCCAGCATCATCATCCTCATCACCAGTCTCAGAGGCTTGAAGTGGCATCACATAAACAGGACCTTCGATAGCTGCTGTCTTTGCAGCAGCGTCAGCTCTGGCATTTCCTTGAGTCACTGGATCAGTTCCTTTTTTATGGGCAGAGCAATGAATTATAGCTAGAGTCTTAGGTAGCTGAATAGCTTCCAGCAAATCTCTGATCAATTCAGAGTGGGCAATCTCTTTTCCTGAAGAAGTTAAGAAGCCTCTGTGCTTCCGTAACATACCTGTTGCAAGACATATTCCAATAGCATAGCGGGAATCAGAATAGATATTAGCACTCTTTCCCCTTGCCAAGTGACAGGCTTTTGTCAGAGCAATAAGTTCAGCTGCTTGCGCACTCAAAGTTGGTGAGAGTGAAGCTGACCACAAAACATCATAGTCAGTAACCACAGCAGCTCCAGTGAATCTCTGTCCGTTCTGCATGAATGAAGAGCCGTCAGTATATAAGACTAACTCAGGATTCTCAAGAGGAACATCTGTGAGGTCTTGGCGAGGTTTTTCTATCATGTCAACCACAGTATCACAGTCATGTAAGGGTTCCCCTGATAAAGGAAGATCAGGTAGCAGGGTAGAAGGATTCAAGGTGTTACATCTTTTAATAGTGATATTTTCATTCCCTAATAAAGTCACTTCATACCTGGCAAGTCTCTGGTCTGAGAAAGCCTGCGTTCGATGACGCAAGAGCAAAGCTTCCACTTCATGAGAGCACTGAACAACCAATGGATTTCCCAAAACGAACTCTGCCGATTTTTCCACCAGCAAAGCTGCAGCTGCTACAGCCCTCAAACAGGGTGGAGCACTGCCGCAACTGGGTTTAATTGCGCAGAGAAGTAAGCCACTGGACGTTGGGAAAAGGCAAAAGTTTGGGTCAGTACCCCGGAAGCTACCCCCTTCCTTTCATACACATAGAGAGTAAAAGGTTTTGAATAGTCCGGCAATCCAAGAGCAGGGGCAGTCATAATTGCTTTTGCAAGCTCCCTCAAAGCCACTAGATGTTGTTCCTCCAACTGCAAAGGCTCAGGAACAGAAGCTTTAGTAAGAGCAGTGAGGGGTTTCACAATCTCTCCAAAAGAAGGAATCCACGAACGGCAATAACCAGCAGCCCCCAATGTAGCACGTACCTGTTTCTTGGTCTTGGGGACTGATAAGTTTTGCAGGGCCTGCATCCTCTTTGGAGAAATAGTTCTTTTTCCTGGTGACAAAATGAACCCCAAATATTCTACTTTCTCCTTACACCACTGTACCTTTGACTTGGAGATCTTATGTCCACATTGAAACAATTCCTGAACCAAATGGCAACTGTCATAGTAGCAAATTTCTTGATTAGGAGAAGCTAGAAGTAAATCATCCACATACTGGATCAAAGTAGAACCTTTAAAAGTGATGGTTGATAAGTCTTTCTGCAAAATCTGAGAGAATATGGTTGGAGAGTTTATAAAACCTTGTGGTAATCTAGTCCATGTGTACTGTTGGTTTATCCAGGTAAATGCAAACAGATATTGGGATTCAGGACTTATAGGAATGGAATGGAAGGCAGCACATAAATCAAATACTGAAAAACAAGTGGCATCACAGGGAATAACAGTCACAATAGTGGCTGGGTTAGGCACAACAGGGTGAAGAGCAACAACATAAGCATTAATTGCTCTAAGATCCTGAACAAAGCGATAAATAGGTGTAACGATTGGAATGACGCCACCTGCTGGAGACTTACTGTAGAAGAGTTCTGCCCATGAAGCGAAGGTCTTTGAGGGCAAGACCAGGAGTCTTTTTTTTGGTGTCAGGAAGTGACGTGGGCTAGTGGGAGGAGGAAGGAAGAGACTGGCGCTCAGTCTCGTGCTCTTTCCTTTGGACTCTGGTGGAGAGCGGAGCTAGAAATGTGCTCTCCCTTTAATAGATAGGAATCTAGGCCTTTCTCTCTCTTTACCAAATTCTTATTCTCCTTAATAAATGTTTAAAAGTCTAACTCTTGCTAAAGCTTATAATTTATTGGCGACCACTCTTTAGATATTTTAGACAGTTTAGCTAGAATTTTAGCCCTTAACAGATGGCTGACCACGAAGAGGAAAGCTAAACCTCAGTCTTCTTCTGATCTTCTGGTTGGGTAAGAAATTTTCTCTACCCTCTCCCTTTAACTGCTAAGTACTGGCGTACTGGCTGTGTTTTCCTTTAAATTTTTTCAAATGGACCTTTTAAACTCCCTAATTACCCTATTTTTGATTTTAGTCTATTTAACCAGACAAATGGGGCTAAGATCATGTTAATGCTTTGTTTTGTGGATTTTCTTTTTCTTTTTTATTTTTGTTAGAAGAGCCAGCAATGTACTCCCACAAAGAAATATCTCCCCCTCTCCCAACCATGCTTTTTCAGAGAAACCTGAAGAGATTCCTGCAGCTTTTCCCAGTTCTGACACTAATTGTTGCTCTAATTTTGCATGCCTGGAGGCAACGACCACCCTCTGGAAGCTTTTAATCCCCTAGCACCTAGAGGCAAAGTGGGGGAAGAGGAATCCAGGCCTGAGTTCAAAATCAAGTCTGATTCTAATTGCGCTGGTCCCTCCCCTCCTCTCCAAACCCCACCCTCTACTCCTCCCATGGCCAAGCCCATTGCTTCCCCTGCCTGGGAAGTCCAGAGATCTGATGCTCATGTGCAGCTTTCTCTACCTGCATTTGCAGCTTTAGGCTCAGCCCTTCCCCAGCCTGGCTGTGCTTCTGAGACAACCTTAGAAAACCCTTTAAATTTCAGATATGCTCGATTTGTTCATAATTTTGCTAACCTGCTTTTGTCTTTAATTAGTAATCTTATAAAGCATTTGTATGGTGAAAAGACTGACAGACAATATAGGGGGTTCAAGAAGAAAAACTTAAGCTGAATAAGAATGACAATCATCACCATAGTTCAAGACTCCATTTCTTTTGCCATGGAAGGGTACATATTTTACAGAAATGTAGAAGTAAGCAGCAAGGTATTGATATGAGTATTGGGAATTTTAGATATCGGAATCAAAAGTGTTCTGAATTCACTCAGAGTAATAGTATCAGTTCAGAGGTTACATAGGATTTCTATGCTATTACATATGCATTTTGAAATTAATGGTATGGGTTTATTTTCATAGAGTTTTTCATGCTTTTGAGATTGTGTCTTATACTTAGTTTTTAAAACAAGGAGAATATTTGTAAAAGCTTTTTATAGTCATGTGATCAAGTTTATATTTTATAATACTCTTATTAATATTAAGTTCATATTCATTTAGATTTCCCTAGTTTGAATTTCATTGTCTTTTATTGTTCCATGTGTATTTTTTTCTATTTATTCATCTCTAATTTTGAAACATTGCAAGATGGTTTTGATTTCATAATACAATGTTAATTCTAGGAGTATTGTGCTCCCATATTCTGAGTTGTTTGTTTTTGTTATTTTTTCTCAACTGATTATTTGATCAAACTCTTTGAAGCATTTCCCTGGCAAATTGGTTGCCATGGCAAGTGTAAAGAAGTATTATTTTTGATAAGCATATTCCAAAAAAAAAAAAAAAGAGGGGAACATTTGTAAAAGTTTTCTCTTTTCAAAAAAAAGTTTTCTTTGAGATTCTGTTGTGCTTTAACTTGTATTTAAATATGTTCTGGTTTTTCACAAAAGTAATTGTATACTAAGTAAAAAAAAAGGGGAATTTATTTGAAATTGTTGCATAATTATATATTGTGTTCTGAGTCAAGATGTATTCACATTTTTTGCAATCATTTATTATCCTCAATTTTTAAATCCATATGAGACTTGGATTATGGGAACTTATCATTTAAGACATTAATTGCCTTTATTCTGAGTTATCAGATGCCAGTTGGCCAAGATGCCATCCAATCACAAGAGGAATACATGCAAAAGCAGACACTGAACTGTCACATGAGGGGAGACATGCATGAAGTCAAGGTATGGCCGAGGGACCGGCTTTTGACAAATGTCGAGGTTGGATTCTTGGTTTAATATTTTATTTTATTTTTCCCCACAATATTGTACGGATGGCTGGAAGTATTGATCCCACCCATCTCACTTCTACACCTGGCTTCTATGCTCCCTCCTATATGCCTGATGCCATGGACATCTTAATCCCATGGATCTGATTAAGTCTGACTCAGTTTCCTCCAATATGTTCGGTGGCATGGACGTATATTCCATCCACCTATTTTAAGCCTGGCATACTGTATGGGCAGTACATATTGCTCAAGTGTGGGAATGCTCATATCCCATCATTTCTCTGTTCTTTTATGGTAACCCCCATAATTATCTCAGGTGTCATGATAAATAACAGTGTTGAATTTGGCCTTGACATCTGTTACTAATTATATTAGATTTTAAATTTCTCATAATGGCATGAGGATAATTAGGCAGATGATGCAAAAAGTGATAAAACAAAGATAAAAATTATTTTTATTAATTAATATTGCAGCAATTGTCTTCTCAATTACCCTCCATAAGGGGGGGCTATAGTAATATTATAATTTTAAAGAATGGTTCAATTTTTGTTTTATTATATGTTTCATGTGTAACAACTAAGATTCTGAATTCCCTTAGACATGTTTTTGAGAACTTTCATTGTTTGATTTGATTATTGACAAAGCTATTTTAAAGTTGTGTTAAGCTCAATGTTGTAGGAAATTTTCCTGGCTGATTACCAGCATCCACACATCAACCCCTGAAAAGACTTCCATTCCACGACTACACCTAGAGGACATCTGAGAAAAGACTTTCAGAGACTTTAAATGAACAGTTTTGTTTTGTTGTTGTTTTTTTTCTCTTTCTCATTCTGTTATAATATACACCATCTGTAACATGTATTCTCTGCAGAGGCCCTCCCTTTGCAAGACCAATTCAAAGCGTCGGTTCATGAGGACCAAAAAAAAAATCGCCCCTCTGGACAAAACTTTCCTCTCTTCCTTTTTCTATATTGTTGTTCACATATTATTAGTTAGCAATAGTTATTATATTCTTTTTACTGTTCCGTCAAGGAAACATTTTGTTTCTTGAGGAACAACAGGGGGGACTGTAATGATTGGAATGACGCCACCTGCTGGAGACTTACTGTAGAAGAGTTCTGCCCATGAAGCGAAGGTCTTTGAGGGCAAGACAGGAGTCTTTTTTTGGTGTCAGGAAGTGACGTGGGCTAGTGGGAGGAGGAAGGAAGAGACTGGCGCTCAGTCTCGCGCTCTTTCCTTTGGACTCTGGTGGAGAGACAGAGCTAGAAATGTGCTCTCCCTTTAATAGATAGGAATCTAGGCCTTTCTCTCTCTTTACCAAATTCTTATTCTCCTTAATAAATGCTTAAAAGTCTAACTCTTGCTAAAGCTTATAATTTATTGGCGACCACTCTTTAGATATTTTAGACAGTTTAGCTAGAATTTTAGCCCTTAACATAGGCTTACCGTCAGGACCAGGCTTTGGCTTCTTCACTGGAAGAATTGGAGTATTTGCTTCTGACCTACATGGAATAATAATTCCTTGTTCAATAAGGGAGTCAATTATGGGAGTAATACCAATGATTGCCTCCTTTGAAAGTGGATATTGTGGTACAGATGGTGGTTTCCCTCCTTTTGTAGCAATAGAGATAGGAACTGCTGATTTCAGTAGTCCTACATCAGTGGAGGATTTTGCCCACACCTTTTCAGGCAAGGTGTCTGGAATAGAAAAATCATTAGATTGGGATACCATTAAAGCAGACAATTCCTCACCATAACATTCACTTAATACATCAATAAACACTGGGGTTAACACATTTTCATCAGGCATATCAACAGTCAATGTATTATCTGGCATACAATTAATAACAACTTTCAATTTACACAATAAATCTCTACCCAAAAGATTAATAGGAGATTGGGGAATCCACAAAAATGAATGCATTACTGAAATAGGACCAATAGTAACTTCAAGGCGAGACAGAAGAGGAGCTAGTTGGCTGTGCCCCTCTACACCCACCACAGGCATCTTTTTGATAATAGTTCCTTTATCTTTGGGAACAAATTTTAATACCGAAATAGAGGCACCAGTATCAATTAAACAAGAACATTTTACACCTTCAACATACAAATCAACATGCAGTAAGGGAGAGGCATGAATGGTCAAAGCAGGGGCCATGATCTTAGTGGAATCTGCATTATCCACATCCTCTACCTCCCCCGCAAACCGTCATTTTGTACAGGAGTCCAGTTTCCTGTATTTGCCTGATTTACTCCTTGTCTTAATTTTCTACTCACTCCCTGATTACTTTCAAATTTATACCTTTCTTGATAATTCCTGTTCCTTTTAAGGCAATCTTTCTGCATATGTCCCATCCTTCCACAATAGAAACAACAGAACCTTCTGTTCTGTTTCCCTATAGGTACTTGCTGGATGGTGGCAAGAACAGCTTTAGATTTTTGACTAGATTTTTCCCTACTGTCTTGTCCATCATCTCTCTTGTCTTTTCCCTCAAACACATATTGAGCAATTGCTTTCAGTTCCCCGATATTCTTTTCATGCCATCCAGGATAGTATTTCAGAAAATACTCAGTAATATTTGGAAGAGACTGATTAACAAAAGCAGCATTTATCATTCTAGCATCCCTAGGATTTATAGGGTCAAGTCTAGCAAATCTTCTAGCACTCTTACACAGTCTTTCATAAAACCTCATAGGAGTCTCATCTTTTTCTTGAACTGTCTCTTGGAACTAACTATAGTTCTCTGGTCTTTCTGAGAAAAGTTCCATTCCTCTAATTAGGTTATTTCTAGCATCTTTTAGTTGGTTCATATCTGCTGGAATATTAGGATCCCATCCGGGATCTTGCATGGGCCATGTTCCCCCTCCTCCTGGACCTACCACCACACGATTGGTTATCTCTATAATTCCTCTTTTCTCTCCCTCTGACAATAGGACATCCATCGTGTCTTGTACATCTGTCCAGGTAGGATTATGCCCATGAAAAATAGATTTAAACTGATCTATAACTGCTATGGGGTCATCATCAAAGCGAGGAGTAGTTTGCCTCCACATGGCTAAATCAGAAGGTCTGAAAGGGTGATGTTCTCTAATATACAGCAAATTCCCCTGAGCATTTAACTGAGGCTTTTCTATCAAGGGAAAAGCAGAAACTGAGGCATGTTGGGATATTGGAACATGCTTTTTCTCCTCGCTCATCCTATCCTTCACTCCTTCTACAGGGTCAAAATAAGGAGGAGCTGATGGTGCACTGACTACAGGATAGAGTGCAGTGGGCTCACTCTCTTTTTGCTTGCTCTCCTCAGAAATCATAGTGGAGAACAATTTCCAATGAACTAGATATTTTAGCTGATCCCACTTTTCTGGTTTTCTAAAACTTTTTCTATCTTATCTAAAATATAGAGATCAAAAGTTCCATATTTTGGCCAAAAATTCTTAAAATGTTTGCTCCAATTGAAACAATATTTAATAGCAGTTTCCCTATCAATTTCTTTGGCTGTAATCATTTTTCTGTCCCACATTTCCAGAAACTTTTCCAATGGAGAATCTTTAGGAATAGGTGTTCTACTCAGCCTAGTTCCCATGGTGTACACCAGAGGTGGAAGACTGACCTGGCTCGAACTAGGCAAAAAGGACCAGATACGAGTCCTCCTACCCTCTGGTGGACGGGCTTGATCACCCTTTGTGCACACTGGTTAGCCTGGGCCAACCCTGATCCAAAGCCCTCCTAAGACACCTTTTCACGGACCTGATCACTCTGGCAGCCTATGCCACCATGGATCCAAGGTCTTCACTAGAAGACCCGGCCCTCTATACCTACTCACGGTATACTCACGGACCTGATCAATCTGGTAGCCTATACTACCATAGATCCAAGGTCTTTATTAAAAAGACCCGGTCCTCTGAACACCTTCCTCAGCCCAATTTTAAATTTTAGTCCCACACACGCACACAAGGGTAGGGAAGACAGACAAACATGTACAGACACACGCCAGTCTACTCGCGTCCCCGGAGGAGACCTTGCGGATTCTGCTTGGCATAAGGACCCCTGAGTAGTCGTCCAGGAGCAAACCAGTCCACTGGGCCGTATGCAGTAATCACGAGATAGACTATTGGCTCAGATACACAACCTTTCGCTTCGTCCGTTTTCCGGCCGAGTCCCTCGCGGGATATCGGAACCGCGTACTCAGGACTCCGCACTCGCTTCGTGCCTGGGGCACGTCTCATGCACACACAGCTCTCGCTTCGTCCGTTTTTCCGGCCAAGTCCCTCGCGGGATATCGGAACCGCGTACTCGGGACTCCGCACTCGCTTCGTGCCCAGGGCACGTCTCATACATACACCTCACACACACCTCTCAAACACATACATACACCTTTCAAACACAATCTTACCGACACATTCACAGGATTTATATCTTTCCCACCCAAGTCTAAAAAATTAAATGCTGTGCGGTTTCACAGAGAACTTCCTCTCCTTCCAGTGCACAGTGAAAAAAGCAGAAGTTCCTGTACAAGTGAAATTGTGGGCAAGCAGAGAATGAATTACAGCCTTTAAAAAAAATCCAATTAAAATTAATTTAGAATCAGAAGGCACTAAATAATAAAATGAATATCACAATCTGCAGCTTGTGGATACTCACCAGCCTGGAAGGTTGAACCTGCGAGAATCTGTGCCCAGATTTCTCTCCCTCAAGAAAGGACTTAGGGCAAAAGGCCCTTTGCTCGAGCTTAAAGTAAAGTCCCAAGTTGGTGAAGAGGAACCCGAATAACAGAGTTACTGCAGGATCACGTCGGGGTCACCAAATTGTCGCGAAAAAATGAAAATAACAAAGTTTCCAGGCTGAAGCAAATGGGTTTATTGAGAGAGAGCTCGTCCCTCAACAAAACCGGTCATCCAGGCTTTGGGCCTGAAAGACCCAGAAGTACAAACTACATAGGTTTATATACCCCGGGGGGGGGGGGGGGCATTATCTAAAATTAGGACATAGTCTTGAGTAATAACAAGGGATCAGCACTATGATATCAATAGGGTGGATCATTGTTAGGCCAGTGTAAAGCGGCATGAACAGTAGGCCAGTGTAAAGCGGCGTGAACAGTATTACTGACCACCTACAGACCCTGTGACATTTCCTAGGGCGGATATCACAAGATCTACTACACTATGTCATAGGAAAATTGAGAAACATGGAAAAAGGATTTGACCTACTAACCTTATGCAATCTATATGAATCACAATTATTTTTTGTTAATATATTGAATATTATTTTAATTAAAGCACTTAAAACTATAGTAAATCTCTTATAACTAAGGGACGGGGAAAATCTCACTCACACTCTTTATTTCACTCCATCTTCTTTTCCCCATTATTTTTACTATTTTTTCTCTTCTTTCATCCTATTTCACTTGACCAGTATTTTGCTTCTGACAATTGCCTCCCTCAAACTACCCTCCCTTTTATCAGATGCCCTTCTTTTTCTTGCCCCTTTTTCCCCCAACTTGTGCTCTCCTTTCTGTCAATACCACCCTTATTTTCCTTCCCCTTTTGTTTCCTTAAAGAGTAAGCTAAGTTTCTTTATACAAATGGGAGTATATGCTATTCCCTCCCAGAACCAAATCTGATGAGAGTAAGGTTGCAACAATGCCCACCCCTCCCTTCTTTCTGTCTGTTGTAAAGAGTTCTTTTTGTGCCTCTTCATATGATGTAATTAACCCCATTCCGCCTCCCTCTTCCTCTCCTCCCCCTGGTCTCTCTTTTATTCTGCCTCTTAAATTTCTTTTTATTATCACATCAAAGTTGATTTAATAACAATACCTTAACAGAGATACAGATACCTAGAGTTAAAAGTATTATCCTCCCTCATAGGGACCCAAACAGTTTAACATCATTGAACAACCTTCCCCCCCACCCCCTTTTTACCTCTTTATATTACTCTAGAGTCTTATATTTGGAGATCAAATTTTCTGTTCAGTTCTGGTCTTTTTTTTCAGGAAGCTTTGGACGTCCTCTAATTTACTGAATGTCCATCTTTTCCTCTGAAAGAGAATGATCAGTTTTGCTAGGTAGTTGATCATGGGTTGTAATCCAAGCTCCTTTTCTTTCCTGAATATCATATTCCAAGCCCTGCGATCCTTTAATGTTGAAGCTGACAGGTCCTGTGCAATCCTGACTGTGACTTCATGGTATTTAAATGGTTTCTTTCTGGCTGCTTGGAGTATTTTCTCCTTCATCTGATGATTCTGGAATTTGGCTACAATATTCCTTGGAGTTTTCCTTTTGGGGTCTCTTTCAAGAGGTGATAGGTGGATTCTTTCAACGATGATTTTATCCTCTGATTCTATAATTTCAGGGCAGTTCTCCTTAATAATTTCCTGGAATATGGTGTCTAGATGCTTTTCTTGATCATGGCTTTCAGGTAGTCGAATAATTCTTACATTATCTCTCCTGGATCTGTTTTCCAGGTCATTTGTTTTTTCAATGAGGTATTTCACATTTTCTTCTATTTTTCTGTCTTTTGATTCTGCTTGGCAGGTTCTTGTTGTCTCATGGAGTTATCAGCTTCCATCTGCTCAATTTTAATTTTTAAGGCCTTATTTTCCATAGTAAGCTTTTGCACTTCTTTTTCCATTTTGCCAATTTTTTTCTCTAATTTGTCCAATTGTAATTTTTAAGGAATTGTTTTCCTCATTCAATTTTTGTGCTTCTTTTTGCAGTGTAACTCTCATTACTTTCATTTCTTTTCCATTTTTTCCTTCTTTTTCTCTTCTTTGGTTTATAAAAGCCTTTTTGAGCTCTTCAAAGAAGGCTTTTTGGTCTTGAGACAAGATCAACTTCCCACTTGAGTCTTCACTTGTAGGCTTTTTGACCAACTTATCTGAGTTTGAGGTTTTGTCTTCCCTTTCACCATAGAAGTTGTCAATGGTAAGTGTCCTTTTTTGTTTCTTGCCCATGCTGCACGCTATTTTTAAACTTATAAAGTTGAAGTCTGCTCCTAGGGCACAGGTTCACTGTTGCAAGCTTCTTACTGATCTCACTGCCCCACTCTCAGCTGCCCTACTCTCAGCTTTGTCGAGTTGCAGAATTGTCAAACTGCCCACTAAACAAAGCTTTGCTGAGGTGAGCTGCTAGCTGAGACAAGTAGTGTTGAGCTGCCCTCTCTTTCACAAAGGTGAGACAGACCTTTCCTAAAGTCTCCTGAATTATCTCAAGTAACAGGATCGTGTCTCTCTTTTTGTAGGTTCTGTAGTCCCAGAATCTGTTTAGAGGCTTGATTTAATGTTCTTTTGGGGAGAACTATGGGAGAGCTCAGGCAAGTTCCTAGCTTCTCTCTGCCATCTTGGCTCCGCCCCTGA